>NC_134951.1:124112252-124413598 GCF_965638725.1 Aptenodytes patagonicus
TATTTGGTATTATACTTAAGCCTCCAGATTTTCCTTTCCAGCTTTCATTAAAGGGGGGGAGGGACGGGACGGACACGGCGTGGTGAGATATGTTTCTAGCATTGTACAAAAAGATGGAAAGTTCCAGTTTTAAAAGCTTGCAGAGAAATAAAAATAACAAAGAGTTAACCTGTTTCTGAAAAGTTACATTGGAACCTTTAAGCCAGACTCATGAAATTTACTGGTTTTTTAACGACACGTGGTTCATGTCTAAAATGCAGCCTGAGACCATTAGAAAGAAATAATCATTCTAATATGCCAAAGTGAGAGGACATGTAACACTGGCTGAAATTATTGAAGCTCCAAAGACTGTATCAGTGATGGACCCAGGGCATAAATTCCACTTCCAAATCAGTATCCTTTCCAGAAACATTTACAGAACAGAATCTTTACCCATATTTAAAAAAAAAAACCAAAACCCAAAACCAACAACTTATGCCAATGGTGTCAAATGCAGAATAAATTTCAACGTAATTCTTAATATTACTCCACTCACTGCCAGAAAGTATACTTTTAAAAATAGTTTGCCTGCCTACTTTCATATTATTCAAAGGCTTGCAAATAGGAAGTCGTATGCAGGATTATGAAAAGAAACTACGGTGAATTTGGCAAGGAAGCTTGGAGAGGCATTGTGAACTGCCATCTATACAAAAGGTGTATTAAGCCCCATCTACATTTTTCTATTAAAACTAGGCACTTTGGGTACATCTGCATCAGCAAATACAGAGGACCAATAAGAGCACATCTGTGGAGGAAAAAAAAGGTGTCGGGAACCTGTAGTATAAATACTAAAAACATTTCAGGGGTTTTTTTGGTGGTGGTGTTTTTTTGTTTGTTTTGTTTTTTATTTATTTTGATTCTGGGCTAGTTCTTGTCTGGTCCGTGTACTGAATGTCAGTTTTCTGATGGAATGCATTAGGGACACATCCTCCAGTCCAGTTTTACCCAAAAGAAACCTAGCTCATGTGCTCCGAGATACTTGATGATGCTAAGTACCAAAGCAGTGAGGAGAGTCAGGGGATTTCCTTCAAAAGCACCCTCTAGACCCCAACTAAACCATCAATAATACACTAAAACACCCTTTAAACACCCTTTTTTAGCTGAAAATTATTGGAATTTTTCAGGATTTTTAGCAATGCCTGAGTTAGTGTACCTGCAAATAAAGAGGAAAAGCCCCCATTCTCACACCCCAGTAAAACAAATTTCTGCATTACAAGAGGGTGGCAGTTTTGTTACCGAGCCCTAACAACCTGTATGAATCAAAGTTCAAAAGATCAAAGTAACAATTCACACCAAACTCAAACTCTGCACCAGCCACACACAGAAGTCAGCACGATAGGATATTCATTCCTTAACGTTTTAGTTGTAAACAGGCACTAACAAACAACTGAGCAATGGCAGAACAAAAACATTCAGCAGTCACCCTAGGGTACAAGCGTAAACAAGCCTTGTCTTGGAATGACTAATACGTTCTGCTTGCACTGGTGATGTTAAGGATGAAGCGTCAGGAAGCAACAAGACTGAGGGAACGATGGAGAACCTCTTTCAGAGCATCACGACGACTTATACAAATAATCTGATGCCATAGTTCTAGTTACTTCTGATGGGAAGATGATCGAGAAAGTAATCTCCCCCTGCCTTCATGATATTATACATAAAATTTTATGCAGCTAAGTATGTGTGAAATACACAACTCAGTTCAAACTGAATAAGCAAAATGCGTGAATGTGCTGGTGAAACATTTTATAAGACAGTCTCTGGAAGACCTATGGTTAACTTATAATCCCACACCATAAATATTTCATGTTTCAGTATTACCAGCATCACACTGTAAAGACAAGCTCGTCATGGTTCTACGGAAAGATGATGCCTTTTACTCCAGTAAATGGACATCTTAGATTTACTAGCTTTAATAGTATTAATGTATTTTATTTTTAACATCCATCCTTTCATAGAATCAGAGGATAACTTAGGCTGGATTGGACCATGGAGGTTATCCAGTCCAACCCCCTGCTCATCTTCCCTTTACAAAACAAAAGCATGGTTGAAACAGATCTGCCTTCCACCCTTCTGAAGCGATGAAAATCTACAGAAAAAGTTGAGAAGCTGTTCTACCATCTAAAATCTTTTTATTGTTATTATTTTTACTAATTATGTTTATGCTCCAGGGTAAAGCAACACCCAACACCTACGTGTTATTGAAAATAAATGTTTTTCAATTATTAAGATGGAAGACGGAAAGCTAAACAATAATTGGCACAAAAGGCTCACTCAAAAACAGTCCCAAGATGACGTCTATTCAGTTTGGCCAGGCACCTATTTGTGGTGATAGCAAGAACCACAAAAAATAGGTGTAGCTAAAGTATTAAAGAGGATGAAAGGTCTAAGCTGACAGCAAATACAGACCAGATGTGAATACTCCCGTCCGACCTCCATTTGTGGAGGCCAGACTATTATTTGTTACCTGAGGACTGAGGTATGCACAACAGGGGCAGGCACTGCAGGCAGAGGGATGAGCGCAAAGATCCTTAATGAGGGACAATCTAAAGCCTCAAATCTCTACACGTAACATAATGTGATTCAAAAAAGAAAGGGCTGACTTCTAACACAGTTTTCAGCGGAGAACTGGGGTTCTGATTTCTTTTCCTCACACCTAGATTATTTTTCTTAATTTTGCTCTTCCTTTTCAACACGAGCAAGTCTTTTTATAACTTACCTCTTCCAATTAGAAGGCCAACTTCCTGATCTATCGACCTATTGCACAATATGATTTTAATTAGTCCACTGGCATGCAATGCCTGGAGTTTAAATACTGTTTTGCCTGAACATATCTATTTGCCCATTGAAAGCATTTACATAAACAACCCAACAAAAGCATTTTTAAAAATATTATTGTATAAAATCCAATGGGATATAGTTGATTACTGGCCCAACTGTCGTAAAAGGGTGAGAGTGACATTCACGACCTTCTGAAAGGCAGTTTTCTCTATTGATCTACACTTTCTACTTGATCTTTTTGTTTAAAATTAATAGGATTTTTTTTGGTCAAGTACCTTGTTGTTCCTTCTCCATTAATGCCTTATGTGCATGTCAGCACAGATACAGATATTACAAGAATATTTGTTTTGAATAGAAATCTCATTGAGCAATGTTTTACAGACCAGACATAATTTGAATGCAAGAGTTTTTATCACAGCAAAACAACTCCTCAAGGCTTTACACAGCTTTCTTATTAGAGGATTTTATGCACTTCACAAAGGAGACAGACACCAAGTAGGAAAACGCAGAGAGGGAAACTGAGGGTAAAGTGATATGTAGCATTTTCAATACCTTCCAGACCCTCCCTAAATCTCCAGAAAGCCCCACGTCTCTGATCTCCCTTCACTTACTCTATGCTCAGTTCTTCTATGCCTCCAGCCTGGACCTTTTTAGTTTGCTGGCAGGGTAAAAGCCACATGTGCTATACTGAATCTGAAATACTGGCCAGGCACACAATGCCAAGAAAATATATAATGGTTGAATCTCCCTGGATTTCCCCCCCCTTAAGAGAGGCTTTAGCTTCTCTCTGGACATCAGTTTTCAGAAATGTGCAGAAACCCACTTGTTTTGAAACTTGCAACCCTCTGTCAAACACATCTGCAAATAACCAGTAGATTAAATAACATGTTGGGAATTAATTCATAGTAGGCAAGAGACAGCACAAGGAAACCAGAATAAGAGTGTGTTTCAAAATCTGCAGCCTGCTCATATAGGATGGGGCATAAACAAAGCACAAACGGATACTATCACATATTTCCTTTCCAGTTGGACAAGAAATCCCCGAAAAACTGTCTTTGGCTTCAAGGAGCCCGGGTTTCACTACAACAATCTGCCCATCTGTGAATGAGTAAGTGAAGTGTGTGCACCTGTGGTCACAATATTTACGAAATACAGCAAAGATCACGGACGTGACTGACAAGATGACTCAGTGAACATCAGGGCTTGAACTTCCACCTCTAGCACTTACTGGTGGAATATTGACCGAGAAGTCATTCAGTATGAACATTTTCTCATGTTCAGCAGATTCCCTATCAAATATGAGACGAGTGAGTGTTGCAAGCCTACTTGAAAGCAACAAAATAGCTCCATGACACAGCATTTGCACTTTGTTTAGATGCCACAGAGTTAATCATTGTGAAACTAATAATGTTCTCTTGATACTTCAAATAGATACCCCAGGAAAGCACAGAATAAAAAGTGAAAAGAAAAAAAGTTTAGATAGCTATGTTCAATCTTTCCCTTCTATTATTCATAAACCTGCAGGTTTTAAAGGACAACGCAATTATTAGGGGTTCTCAGAGAAACCTGGCCTAATTAAGTTTTAATTCCCACAGATCAGGAGGTATACGTCTCCCCTGCAAACACAGAGCCACATTTTAGCAGCATTTCTCAAAAAAAGACAACGTTCTTTGGTAACTCCACAATGGATTTAGTCTGAAATTTGGCACCATCTGTACATCATAATAGGCCTTCTTGATTCAGGAGTCCAACCAGCCTGCTTGTCTATAGGACTCCAGATAGTTGCCTTGGCCACAGATGCCTCCAGAATCCTGCGAGGAATTAAAAATCATTGCAGAATAGGTCCAAAAAAGCCCCTTTCTTCCTCTTAAAGCCTCTTTCTACTTACTGGCCTCAGGATATGCTTCAACTTAAACTGATGTAGAAGTACTTGAATAGTAAAATTATATTACCCAGGGATTGATCCCTTCAAAAACAACAACAAAACAGCAAAACAAGTCAGAGGGACTGCAGTAAGGGGAAGGAAGAAGAGTAGAGATTCGTATGTAAAGCTTTTCGTAGAGTATAAATGCTAGGACGAGCCGGAATACCCAGCAGTCAGTGTCACTATTCTCATTTCCATCGTTACATTCCTAAATTAATCTCAAGGACAAAATAAACTGTTCCCATGATGCAGCAAACAATAAGGAGAGCAACATCTTGCAATTCGCAAGACTCCTTGACTCAGATGAAGACTTCACCCACGTTGCCCTCAGTCTAGCATACCCTTTAATGGCACTTTCTAAACATATTCTGGTCTTGAGCTTTGTGAAGGAGTTAAAATTGAAGCATTGCTAAAACACACTCGAAAATAATGTCTGCACAGGGCGGTCATCACTACAGTCAATTAGGTATTCATGGCTCTGCTCCCATTTCTGCTGCAGTAGGTATGATTGTTGTACTTACTGTTTCCCCCAATTCTTGCGCTCCATTTAGTTACACTGGTCTAGATACCGCTTCACTACACATCAAAACAAAACCCACTCCAAAGCGAAGCAGAAATGGATATACAACATACAAAACAAGGCATAATTTCTCAATAGCCCCAAAATTGGATGCAATACCACATGGTATACTGCAGAGGGGAAATGTGGATATCGGAAAGGTCTCTTCAAAAATGAGGATTTTGTGAGCATTCTCTCCCGAATGCTGAGACACTTGGGTGAATGCACAAAAGCACCATGCTAACTGCAGCGCGTACTTTTCCTTGGCACGGGTATGGGAAAACAACAATTAAGTTTTTGTCAAACATACCCTTTTTCCAAAAAACAAACAAATTGTTCCTAAATACCTGCGCTGCCAATCTCTCTCTCGCCTATTTAGTTATGTAGTCTTTCTTAAAAGACTACAAACAGTGAAATGGCATTGTTAAATAACCAAATGTGTTCTCTCTATCTTACTTTCGATTATTCAACATTAGCACATAAATTGACAGTTATTAAGCAAATGATAAATGTTATCTGTTCATACAAAGAGTGCTTTAGTGAATCAAAACCATTAACAGTTCCCAAGAGCATAAATGTAATTCTTTTATAATACTGAAAAGGAAAGCTACCAAAAAAAAAAAAAAAAAGATGTGTAGATGTTATTACACTCAGGAACATATGCAGAGATTCCCCAGAAGAGGCAAGGAACATAGCTGACCTAACACAGTACAGCTTAAAAATAATTGTAAAAGGAATTTACTGTGTGTAAGATTACAAAACATGAAATTTGATTTCTTTTCCTTACGCCTCAGAGCTTCTGTTATGCTTCTAGTCAATTTTACCAAGCTGAAGAAATACTACAAATTTTAAGCATAAACCTACCCCTGTACAATTTTTTTGCTACACAATAAGTATCCTTTGTCAAACACAATGACCACATCAAAAATGGGAACTTAACAGAAAGTTATTTCTGTTCAAATACCCTTAATTCAACTCAGAAGATTCAGAAACACTGCAGAAACTGGAGGGACAGACTTTGAAAGTTCTTCCAGGACAGGTAATGGTGACAAGTAATTGAAGTTGCGATCTAGAAGATGTCCCACGCCCTTCTGTCTTTTCAAACACGGTATTATGGTGTCACTCTGATGTCTGCCAGGGAAAGAACTTAGAAATATGCTCCGAAAGAATCAGCATTGTTTTTCTGCTTGGAGAAAAGCGTATCTCCTCGTAGCTGTAAGATATCCCTTGCCCTTCGGATGACTTCTTGACCTAGCAACACCAAAGTTTACAAAACGCCAATCAACAAAAATCAGCAAAGCCAAAGAGAAAACCCTTCTGTTGGTTTTGCTCTGTCACACCTTTGATGCAAATGAGTGATACAAGGTCTCAGACCGTTAAGTGAATATCCTACAAGAGAGTTAGAATATGGTTTTCCCTCAGAAAGGGAACAGAGGTACTTCTGGATAATGAGACAGGAAATGTGTAAAACCCATCCCACTTTCTCGTTTAGAGAGTTTAATAAAGCAGCACGGTATTGTGGCACACCAATATATTTTGGCAGCATGTGGAAAGATAGCACCTCCTGAGCTGCGAGTGCCGTATTTTACTGCACCCTGTCAGGTTAGATAAAAGCTGTCTGCAACTTTTATATTTTTCCTAGACAGAAGAGTTACACAATATTGCCAAGAAGCTTTAGAACCATACACGCTAGCCTATCACTACTGCCAAACAATTTTTTAAAATTATTTTTCCCCCTCTGCCTAAAAGGCACTCTGGCAACCCTACAAACATTCAAGAAAGCACCATATTCTCCAGCTACTCTGCAACACGCATTGAGACAAGGCCTTAGAGAGCCTGGTTTTGGAGACCAAAGTCTTACAAATTCTTAAACTATTTATAAAACAACCTTCCTATGAAATGATTTTTCTTTTTTTTTTTCAGTTTCACATTTAGAGAATAAACATTCTTTAAAAATTAAGTCCCCTCCTCCAAATCTAGCTCTAAAGGAGTAAGGCACAAAGTAGAAGGAACAGGGAGAATAAGGAAATAAGAGCACGCCGTAAATACATCAATTATTTTAGCATGTTAAATATGAATGCAGAGGAGATAAACTTCAGTTAATAGCAGCCTGATTATTCCAGTAGGGCCACTTAGTAGTAGTGATGGAAAGATAACACTTGTTTAACTAATGTTTGTAAAGTACTTCACATTCCTCAGATAGAAGAACTGTAGATATGCAGAGTATCATCATCATTACACTGGCTGCTACTATGACTTTTGCAAATAATTAAAGGCTGTGACATTACTCCTGGTAAGCATATCGTAATAGAACATCTGGGAGGTGGGAGGAACAGACACGACCAATTCCTCCGTCCTGTATTTTATGCATGAGGAGTGATACTTCATCGTGTGGTCAGAGCATGACTGCCAAGAGGGATAGCTTGTAGCTGGTAATGTTTCCTGGAGAGACTGTGGAGTTCCTTTTGTTAAGACAATAAGCGATCAATAAGCTCGAGAGGTAAGCTGCAATAATACGGGTCGAATTTCAAAGCAGTCTTTCTTTTAAAGAAATTTGTTTTGTTTACTTTGTTGGAAGCTCTTAAAAAACATCTTCCAGCCCAGTGCTCGATACCTTCAGGGGACAATTACTCCTTTACCAGAAGTACTAATTAATTTTAATTACTCCTTCTGACAAATATTTTGTACAGAGTGTAACGTAGGTATGTTTTATTAACGATCCAGGAATTTAAGTTTTTTACATTAGGGGAAAAAACCCTGTTTTATTACTATAACAACAATAATTAAAGTAGGAAAGATACAAAGCGTGCAACAGAAAATGCATAAAATTCTGACTTTCAAACTAGGGAGGCAACTTTCTGAAACTCTTTTTTCAGACCATTTACAGTAAATACAATTTAGATTGACTTGTTTCTGCCCAAATGGTTTTTGCTACTCATCTATCAGATACCGGGCAACGGTAGCATACAGTAGCAATAGATAATGGTGCAGTGAAGATGGAAAGGCATGAAGTAAGAATAAGCCTATTCTAGTACAGAGAAGAAACACAGAGAAGTTATGAGAGACTTAAGTTACGTGAGCTTGCCATTATTTTCAACGGTGAGGTGATTCATTAAATGATCTCGGGCAGACACATCTGTCAATACCGGAACAAAGCTACATACAAAAACATCATTTTAATTAAGGTCTTAGAGGATGTCCAGTTGTTAACCAGTGAGTTAACTGGTATTAAATCACATACAAAGAATGTTCTTATTTCATCTGACGTGTGTCTTCCAGACATTCATCTCACAGGAGGAACGCTAAACGCAATGATAAAATGTTTTCTGTCTTTCTGTGTAGGAAAAGATTACCAGCAAGCTAGGGATTAACTTCCACTGGATAATCACTACACAGTAGCTAATTTTTATGGTACACATGTGGTTGTATTCCAATTAAATACATATTTATATTAATAAATATATAATTAATTCATCTAATATCAAGATGCTGCTTTAAAACCTCTAAAAACATGCACGCTATGAAAACAAGAAAACACCACCAAAAAAGCACCTTGTTAACTGTACCACAATCTGGAGTTAATTAAGTTGGTGACACTCAGTGTGTCAAAAAGCATCTCTTTGTGCCTAACGTGACCTTAAGCCATGGCCGGAGATTGAAGGAGAATTACTAAAAGGAAAAGAAAAGAGAATGATCTCCACTGCATGCCACAACACCACAGAAAACTGGGTTTATTCCACAATCCAAGAGCAAGAAGGGAAGCAAACTGAAATATGCTATACAGCAATCAGAAATATTGGTGAGAAGAAACCTCTGGAGGCCCTGTAGTCCAGCCCCTCACTCAGGGCAGGACAATCTCCAGACACCAGCCCTGGTCAATCTATGCATATGACGTTTCAGGTGTCTGGAAGGGAACTGGTTAGAAAACCACTGTTTCAGAAGAATGCAGTTCCTATCGTCTCATTGCTGTTTCTCCATCTTATTTCATGTCAGAGGTATCTGCATGGTGAGCTCTTGCAGTCACCTGGGAGAGCAGGAAAGCATCTAGGAGGAGACAAGTCGGCTCCCTGAAGCCAAGGCAGGGAAAATCTTACCCACTGCTTCTAGCAGGTGACCTCCACCATGCTCCCCCCACACGCACCTAATTAGCAAGGTGTTTCAGGCGCTGTACTTTCCACTTAGCTAATGAGGAACATTTATCAAAACTATTGTCTTATTTTTTTCAGTACACTACAGATTTTGTAAAACTGATGCTTTTTCTGCAAATATATTTTCCTCACCTTACCATAACACTTGTGCATTATTTATTAACGTGATTTTTGCAGAAAGTTTTCTTTTCGAATGAGAAAGATTTGACTAGTAGCATTGCATTAAATATAACGAGAGGCTATTTGGGTTAGTTTTTTAAATGCATGTTTCAGTGCTTTTCTGATTCAAGGCCAAACTCTTCCTTGTACACACATCCTTCAATATTACCCATGAGCTAATTTAAATGCAGGTATCACTTAGTTTCAATGAAAGACTCAAACGAAAACGAATACAATAATTTAATACAAACTGCTATAATATGATGAATAGTACATTTTAGAAGAGCATGCTAGGAAAATAATTTATATTGTATACTAAATAAAAAGGATCATACTCTCAAGAGCTTTTGAAACGTTACTTTCCCCTTGATGAATTACAATGCAATTTTCTAGCCAACTAATTTCACTAAAGAAGATAATGACTTGAGCAAAAGGCTAATCAACTGCCAATCAGGATTCCTTGAAGCACAGAATGTCAAATATTGAAGCAATTTTTTTACAAGTCATAAAAGCACTTAAGTTCCATGATATGTCATAAAACCTGTGATGAAAATCTGAAGTTGATGAAGCATTCTTATTTCTCCAGTGATATTCCTAAACAAACAAGTTTCAACTTTAACCAAATCTTCCATTAATATTCAGATCTATTAAAGAAGCATCATCACTACACAATTAGCTGTGTAAATGTCAGTCAGAGAACTAAACAGATTAATCATCCAAGTTGTTTTCCCTACCAAATGTCTGAATTGTCAATGTTATTTAATTTCTTCAGGAGTGGAGGGTGAGATGGGAAATACTTTTTTTTAAATCTTCACTTATTAGAGTAGATTTTTAACATGATAGGAAGCACTAACTGATCATGGCAATTTATTGTTAATTTAAATCCACTTTGTTTTTGTGTTCTGTAATATTCCACTTACACCTTTTTTTGTAATTCAGCAGAAAATGTTTCAGAACTAAAGCTTTGTAGAAAAACATTAATTGCCATCGTCTTTTCTTCACGAGAAACACAGGTCACTACTCTTTTATGTGCGGATAAATAGTATTCTCTGAAGGCAGGACTTAATTATTTTTATGTAGCTTGCCTCTTCCTTTCTATTTTTAAAGTTGACAATTAATTATTTGTCTGGGCTTCTCTTTCACCATCTTGTGTATTTTTCTGGGAAGAAAACAAGGCAGCTTGAACCTCTATTATCCACCTGATCTTGTTATGATGTTTTAAGTTGGATACGTATTACACCAGCAGAATGTTAACACTGATGAATACTGGAGAACGGAAAAGAACATCTTTAAGCAATCTAAATCAACGATGTTCTCAAACTCCAAAACTTTTGGACACCAGGAAGGAGAAAAACAGACAGTCCAGTCTAATATCCTAAAAAACTATATCTGAAAATTGAGTACACTTCATAATCCCAGAAGACACTGGAAAAAGGGCTGTAGATCACAGATTAAATAGAACGTTCTTAACCAGCATATTGCATGCCAGCTAAAACTATTACATTAATTTTTGGTCCTTACACAATTAAGGACCATATCTAAATATAAGAAATTAAAGTCATCAAATGTTTTTTTAGACTATCATATTTCACTCTGCTTCCAAAATCTGCTTACAGCACAATACCTGCATTGACTTATGCAAACAGAATTGGTGCAATTCCTGTGATGAGCTTAAAAAAAGAGTTGATATGATGTATGTTTAACATGTAACTGAAGCCCACGTTAAGTACCGGTAACTGCCCTAACAACCACGGCACCAGTTATTCTTGCCATTCCCCACCCTCACATGGCACATTGCTCCTCACACAAGTCCCCTCTTCTCTGCTGGGCTTGTCAGACCCAGAGAAAACATCTTCCCCTCCTTTCTCACACTAATAACTGTTATATACAAGATTCATGTGGTCTTACTACTATTGATATTAGTGTTCGATCCTGCTGCCTTCCCTGGATATGGATTGCATACAAATAAAGACCTACAGTAGCCTGCTCCAACAAGCTAGCTGCTTCTAGCTGCTGGCATGAAGAATTCCTTGACAGTATCTTGGTAGCTGCTATGCTTTGACTATTGCCTAATCCAAAATTCATTATCACCTCTCCATTGTGCTGGACTTTCCAGGCCTGCTTTCTATATCTGCTTGCTGCCTCTTGTCCTCCCCTTACATGGTGAGCTCTTCAGAGCAGGGATGGTCTTTTATTGTTCCGTGTTGGTACCGAGAGAGAACAGCAGTGCCATAGCCACTAACTAGAGCCACCTGGAGCTATAGCAATTTAAAAAAGAATTTTAAATCCTCATCAGACATAGGAGACAGCAGAGCAGCGGGATACAAGAACTTCCCAGCAAAGCAAGGACCCTTGACAAAACAAAGCAACAGGTAAGAAGCAGTCTTGCAAGGGAAACAGCTGCATCCCCTGCTTATCGGGCTTACCGTTGCTGACCCTCACTTTTCTTTAAATTGGGGATGAGTGCTAGAAGAGGCAAAACACTTTTCAGTGGAACAAAAAAGAGGAGATCTGGGCAAAGACAGGAAAATTTGGGGCTTTCTAAGGCAATGGGCCAACTCCTCAGCCAATACAGCAGGGACAGGAAAACTTAATTGCCTTTTTTTTCGAGAGAGATTTTATACATACGTATATATATAAAAATGTGTATGTACCCCCCCACACACAAAATCCAGAAAGAAAAAGACATAAAAGCAGTCCTTTCCAAGACCCTAGGTCTTCCTTAGGCCTCCATCTGTTCCTAGAAAAATCATCTCTCAGTGAAACTACTTAATGTCTTGTTAAGATTTTTACCTCCTTTCTAGCTATCAATCACTTTGGAAACAATCAGTTTGTTTCAGGGAGGGAGGAGGAAGAACTAAGCTTAGGTTTGCTGAACAGCCGTTCCACCCTCCAACTGGCCTCCCCAAACCCCCAAGGTCTGCAGAAAGCTGTCAGGCGATGACAGAGTCAATCAGCTAAGCATCCAGTTAAAGTAAATGTATCAGAACAAATTCTCACTGGTCAAACAAGCACAGAGAGCGTACAGCTGGAGAAAGCCACTTCTGAACGTTGACCTGCCCAATGTACATGCCTGCACCTCAGGAATTAAGATCACAGACCGGGGAAAAAACCAAGATCGGGGAAAAAAAAATCTACAGGCAGCAAAATATAAAATGAGTTACAGCACTGTGAGCACAGTAAGACGCTACGTGTTCTATGTTCTTTGGATATTAACTCCAAGAACATCCTTCTGTCTCGCCAAACACTTGTTGAATGCTCAAGTATTTTAACATATCAGGTTTATTAGATCACTGTTTGGAAGTCTTTCCAAGAAAACTGATCTGGTAAAGCAATCACTATTTCAGGGAGCATAGCTGAGCTGTGGAAAGCCACATGTGCTAGAAAAGCTTGACTTGTTTTAAAGCAGTCAGTGGAAGGGCAGGGTGGAAGAATAGGATAGAAATAACTTCCATAAAAATCGGGGTTTAAGGAAATCAGGAGAGAAGTAAAAAGGTTCAAGAAGCCCTATCAGACCTAATAAAATTAGACTTCGTAAGACTCGACTTATTTTCTAATCATTTACATGGACTGTAGACAAAAATTGTAGCTGGGATGACCCCAGACTTTCCAATGCAATGCACTGTTTCCAGATACTTGTATACTTTTCTGGTATTTTGCTTTTCTGACTCAAGTGAGACAGGCTTGTTCTTTGATGGGAACATTTTAAAAATATTTGAACCAAATAGCTCATCTGTGTCCATACAGAGGTAAAAAATGTGTAAATTTTACACCGTAAATTGTTGTCTCCTTCCTCACAAACTTCTAGGTTTATATTACTTACGTAGGATTAGCCCTAACTGGTCTGCCAGCCTGTTCAGGTATGTCCCTGCGTGGTGGGGAAGGAGTCGGAGTGAAACAAAAATGCCAAATCTTTCTTGATAGACAAAAGTGTATCGAGAAAAAGACAATGCAATACAATTTTGCAGTCAGAACATACTGAACCCCAGCTCAGACTTTCCAATAGCACCGTTGAAAATTACTTGCACACAAACAAATTAAAAAGACTGTGACGAGACTTGTTATGGAGATATTAGGGAATCACTGAGGATTTTTTTTGTCTATATATGTATATATAACAGCTCTGTTCCTGGATTATTTTATGAAAATTGAATCTCAAACGAAATCACACTAGGGAGTGATGGAGTGGAAAGCAGTGGCGAAGACTGTAACGGGGTGGATGAGGTGGCAGGCTGAGGCGGGGAATAGCAAGGCAGGTACTGGGAGCTGTACTGACTGTGGGATTCTTCACATCCACGGCACAGTGCAGAGCAATGAAGCACCATCTGTCTGAGAGGTTTGCAGTGTCAGGGTAGGGAAGCAACAAAGCTACTTGTTAACCTGATGACCTGTGACTTAGTTTTCCATGATGACAGAAAAAGTAGTACAAATGTAATTTGCGTGAGTTATATAGCCACATATACTGCATCTCATTTATTAATGTGGTTTCTGACTGCTTTTCCCATTTCTGAGGAAAATGCTTCAGACTCCCTAGAAAACTGAAGGCTGATGCTGGAGCAACCTTTACGCACCAGAGCACGATATCTTTACATGCAGGAAATTTTAACTTTCAAGGCTAGAAAGAAATACAGACGGTGAGAATATTACCATTAGATCACCTGCCTTCAGACAAACGAACAAAGAAAAACTATTCACAATAGAGATCTTCTGAAATCAATGGGGTGCATTAACCAAGAAACAGGACACTGATTTTTCCTGCTTTTTTGACCCCTGTATGCCATCATTTTCTGTCCTTCCTTGTCTCCCCATCGTACACATTTATATTGACACTTTGTCCTTCCATTTTCCCGTCTCCACCTCAGCTTTTCTGACAAAAGAATGGCTTTTGCCATCTGTCTCGCTCTGCTTCTGCCACCAGGGAACAATGTCACTGACTAAGCCTTATATAAAACGCCATAAAGATCTAGTGAGCCATGGGACCTTGATGATTCAGGGACGATGGTGCCGCATGCACCCTATTAGCGTGATATCGCTGCCTGGCCTGGCAATAAAAACACAGAAAGGGCACATATGCCCCAAAGACGCACTGTTGTATGTCCTGTGACTGTTGAAAATAACAAGCTTCCACGACAGCGTGGAGTGAAGGGGCTGTCATAAATAAATGACATTCAAGTGAACTGGTTGGATTTTAGCCCTACTTTCAATTTGTTATTCATTTGCAGGGCTCTTTTCTCTTGAGCGTGACGTTGCACAGAAGTCATGGCCATGACACAAACACAGGCCCCGTTCTGAAAAAGCTTAACGCACCTGTCTGAGCTGGCCCTTGTCAGTGCCCCAGGGCTTCCAGAGCCAAGGCTGCAGGCTTCAGCTTTGCTCACAATGAAAAGTGGACGCAGGCACATTTTTTAAACAAATTGGAGGCAGACCTAATAACGCCTCCACCAGCAAAAATAGAAGAGCCATATTCAACATCAGACAATAAAAGCTACTGAATGTAATTTCTATTTATTACTCGCAGTGATTTTTTTCCTACTGTTTTTCCTTGCTATGACTTACCAACTTCTCATATTTCAATGTATAAGTTAACCCTCTATTTAATCAATACCTAACTATATTGTACAGAGAAACAAAACTTGTTGTAATGGCCCACCGCTGAGAATTAAATACTTAATAACTGAGCGCTGCGTTAATTTGTGCTTAAACTGGCTTCCTCTTGATGATCAAACATCTGGCTAGATAATTTTCACCAAAAAGCTCTATAAACAAGGTGCAACGCTGAACAAACCTAATATGTTTTTTAATTCAGCTTCATAGGTATTAAAGCAAGAGATCCACATGCTGTTGCCAAGAGCCCTCAAGTGCAATTCTTTCTGTAGATAATGTTCTCTTTTCTGCTTTCTAAAAAAAATCATTGATCTAGTTTACGATTCAAAGTCTAGATAAGTGCCTGAATATTCTGTCTCACAACCCCACACCTCATTTCAAAATGTAGGCAATTTAGGAATAATGAAAATCTGTAAGTAGTCAAAACATACGGCGTATAACAAATCGTAAAACTTGGGATCAGTGATGGGTATATTATGAGAAGCTATATAGTACCGTCTTACAGCATTGTAGGAGAGGAAAGCTCTGTGAGGCCAAGCAGAGGCCAGTACATGGCAATCGTTAAATTCTGAATTTACAATAAGTAGAAATGTCAAAACTCCTCTCTCTTACTTTTACAGCCCTTCCACCTTCGGCTCACTTGCAGAAATCCTTCAGTCACATTAATAGCACTTTGGGGGAGCTGCATCTATGAAATGTATCAGTATGGTGATGCTTTTTAATAGTCCTCAATGGGGCACAGTGCTGGAATTTTAATCTGGACATCATTCGTAAGGGGTAGCAGAAGATATAATGGCCATTATATGCTTTGGGGCAAAACTACTACTGACTACAGATGTAACAAAGCAGCCAGGCACAGAGATTAACAGTGAAGTAATGAATTTCCATTTCTCCAGTAAAGTAAAAATCTGTTTTGGTAAGGATTAGCCTCCTACAACGTATAATAAAACAGTAAAATAACCAAGGGAAACTAATTATTTGAGATACTTTAGAAGAAATGTTTGCCTCCCCCACAACACACAGAAGCCAAGGACACAGCCAAGAAAACTCTGAAATTGCACACATTCACTTGGCACGTCACAAGTACGTGAAGAACAGACACTAGACGTGAAAATTAGAATTCACAGCATTAAATTCACTCAAAATTGCGTAGGTTGAAACTACTGAAATTGGGGCAGGCGGGCAGTGAAGCAGTGCTAGGTTTGCAGAAGGCTCTTGCAGGAGGACATTTGTGATAAAAGGGAGCTGCAAACAGGTATGTGGTACAGTCGAGGCTGCTTGTCCTCTGAAACAACTGAGTGAGAAAGATTTGGACTTAATTTAGTAGCCAGCTTGTGCTGCTGTACCTATGCTGCAGTGCAGTGTACAGATACCTGTCCTAGTCTTAAAATCCCTATGGCAGCACAGAGCGAGGCGTACGTTAACCAGTTCGGTGTTTATTCTTCAGTGGATTTTGCAGGCTACGCTGGACTCCAGGCTCCAGCAGCTCTTGGTTATTGCTAATGCCCCGACAAGATCTGCAGTGACCACAGTCCACATGTATCCTCAGAAGTAGGCAAGAATGGCAGATTTAATGCAGAAAAGGGGAAACCACAACTGTTTTTTTATGAGAAGAAACTGATTTTGCCAGAAATTTTAGTATCTAATCCAAACCTTAAGAGCAATCCTACTGCAGAACAATTCTGACAAACTGTTGCAATCCGAAAGCAGTTTTGTACCAGAAGTAGTATTTTCCCAATCTTTTCTTTGATTTGAAAGGAATCTCCTTTGAGAGGCAGTATTTTATTTTGTTTTACTTCTCAGTTTACATTTACAGTGTGTTGCCTTAAAAGGCTATGAAGGGGCACGGGGAGAGGGGGAGACCGGCTCTCTGCTGGAAGGAGCTAGCCCTTCCCCGTGGCAGAAGGCTCCCCCGGCCGGCTGCGTCAGACAGGAAAGGGGGGACCCCCAGCAAGACGTGGGGAGCCCGTGCTCCAACAGAGACTGCCACAGGAGGCACAGGGCCGGCAGCCTGCTCTCAGAAAGCTGCTCCCCATCACCCTGCTGCTATCCGAGGGCACCAAGTTGACTGAAACAGAGCTTGAAAGCAGGAAGCTGCCTGCCAGGACAAAGGGGGAGACTGTCTGTAAACCCTTTTTATTTTTGTTCTGTCTTGCCTAATCACTTCAAGTTTTCTTTGTTTAAGATGTGAGATATTATAGTTCACATCCAAATACAATGTGGCTTTTTGAGTTTAAAGGCTCTGCCATTAAAGGGCTGATCCCCTTCCCAGCTCTGGCCAATTCAAGGTCTTGCAACAACTTGGCCTCTCCTTTCCCCCAGTGTAATCCAATTTACATGACCACAGTATTATTTAGGGTATCTTACCACCCTTAATTCCACTGTTCTTTCTGTAAGCTTTTCTTCTATTCCAGAAAATACTTATTTCTTGCAAGCCAGTGTCTTTCTAATGCATTACTGGGAAAAACATGAGAGCCAGCACGCACCATTTGCCGTCAGTCTGGGAATTCATAGAGGGTACAGGAGGTGGGCTGTGTTTGTAATGTGAAGGGCAACTTCATACTAAAGACTGGCCAGTGGGTAAGGCTTCTGGCTAACGGGAAAATGGAAAGCTGCCAGGAGCAAAGCATCTTTCCAACCCAAGCAAACCTGCTTTGCACCTATACTTTGCTGTCCAAGGAACCGTTGTGCCTTGGAAACTGGAAAAGGAGCCTCACCCTATGAGGGGAAAGGAAGACCTAGGAGAAGGACCACAACACTAGATGTTACAAGTCCCCTTGACTTCCTGCCCTGGAAACAAAGCTCAAATAACACTGAGAGTAGACTGGGAGTGGAAGATCAGTAGTCTGGGAAAAGAAAATACATTTTGCTTCTTTCAGAGTAAAGACATTAATAAGAAATCACATTTTTCAGGTTGAAAAAGACACTGTAAAAAACATTAACCTCTGCAAAAATCTATGCAAACCCCACTTCAAATAAATAGCAATCACCACCCATTTTGATTTTATTGTTGAGTAACAATGTCAGTAGCAGTAGAGCATAACAATATTTGAATGCCATAACATATGCAGAAGAATTCTACAAATACTTTAAGTTGGAGCTAACCTCATTAACTACCCGCAGCATTGCTTCAGTTCATTGTGTGACACAAACAGAACAAATTTATATAACTGCATCTAAAATTACAAACAGGTAGTGCTATACTTCCGTGACTATGTCGTCGCAGTGGTATTTATGCAGCCATGAATAAAGTCCTGCCAGCATTTTTGTTATAAAACTGTATTTGTAGGATTATTTTTTTCAGTTGGTTGGAAAAATGTGATTTGACTTCAAAGTCACTATTAAGATTTTGTCTTTAGTGACCTTGTACAACTAATAAGTCCTTGATATCTAGAATAACTTTACAGGGAAAAAACGTGTAGACTCAAATTAAAGGAAATCAGTAGTACAGGAATGAGACTATTTCTCGGAGAGATATTGACAAATTCACTAGGACAGAAATTCAAACTAACCACAGATTTTCCAAATCTAAAATGGTCTGCAGTGAAGCTGAGCATCCTTTTTCGAAATCGCAATGGATGTCTGTAGGGTGACAATCATTACAGAAATACTGTAACAATCTAAATAAATGCTATTAAAATGTCAATAGATTAAAGGCTGAGGTTAAATACACATGCAAAAAATATTTGTATCTGCAGATGTTGACATCAGTTCACAGCTGTACTCCTTTGTTGTCTTAAAAAAATAAAAAGATAATTAAAAAATCAGAACTTCAGACTACTTTTTTCTTCCATAACAACAAACTCTTTTGTCTTGGACACAGAAGCAGCAACAGGGGGTATGGTTTAGTTAGGTTATAATTCATCTCCACTCAGAGTTATCTGACAAAACACTGTGAAGTGTCATTTTTCCCTTCGCCTGGGAGCTGGCGAAAGTGTTTTGGTCTTGTTTTTTCTGTCCCTTACAATATAAGGTGTCAGGAGCTTCCAGTCTGTTCCTCAGTTTTTTCTGGCATCTTTCGTCCATTTTTATCACTTGGCCTTGTACTCTCCCCCACGTTTATAAATCTTTGATGAGATCATATGCCGCTATTCGCTGGAGGTCTATACGTGGAAGGTGCCGAGGGTGCAGCATTGTGTGATACTCGTGTGTCAAGAGTTACCCAAACACTTAACTCTAACGCCACTGCCATTTACTAACTCCTTAGGGGACGGATCACAATATGGTGATAAAAACATTGAATTAAGTGCTATGAACACATATCTAGGAACCTCACTGCCCCTTCCCTCTCCCCTAATCATAATTTAAATATTTTAGGTAAATATTCACATAAATACTAAGTAGTTTTCTAGTATCTTTTCAAAGCAAAAAAAAAAAAAATTAAAATTAAAAATAAAAAATAAAATAGGAACATATGCCTGATTAAAACCAAACAAACTAGCAGCTGAGGCCTGTGACTCTAGGATAGGCTCAGGTGTCCAGTGCTATGTATCAGTTGTTACTGCTTGGGATGTAACAAACCAAGACTTTGGAGCGTGGCTTCCCGGCCCCACACAAGACAGAGGATCCATCAACCTAAGCATTAATCAACCAAGAGACCTCTGTCTGGAAACCACCACATCTGAAGCTACGAGGAGAAATGGGTAACAATCCGGTAAACCTTTTTCCCCAATGGACACGAAAATTATAAAGAAATAGAGAGCACGCTGTCTTCCCACCAGTCCCTGCAACGCATGCAGAGATATTGGACGTTAAGACTCTTTGATAGGACAAACAAAGCAAAGGTCCAGTGGTTAAAATCTGCATCTAGAAAAGTTCAGAATGAAAAAAGGTTCACAATTAACATATGTAATTAACCAGCTGGAACAGCTTCTGACACAAGATGCTGTAAATTACTTAGGAGCATATAAACCAGATTTTTTTTGGTAAATTTTCATTTAAAACTTTCTAACAGAAAAGCTATTTTGACCCCCAAAAAGTGAAAAAAGTAGCTACCAATTGAAACAGGTAAGGGTAAGAGGGGAATTTTTATAAACCTGTGACTGCTAGATATTTCTTTTTCCTAATTTGAATTAAAGAGACACAAACCTCAAAACCTTTGCAAACAAACAAATTGTGCAGTTCAAGTGTTGCAGAATCTCTATGGGAAACCGAACAAAACCAGTCCTGATTCCATTAATCTATTCATGCCCTGGAAACTGTTCTAACAAGACACACAACAACAGATTATTAAAGAGGGTAGTTTGGGGTTTGTTTTTTTTTTACTTTTTAAATTGTTATTACTCATACAGGTAAACTAGTATCTTTATTTTAAATATGAATCATAAGCTGACACAGTGCATTAAAAAAATCGAGGCATTTATATGGCACGTCTCACAAAGTAGCTGCCACTGAGATGCATTAGGCTATCGTCTGAAGTCTAGTCTCCAGGGGGAAGTGGAACACTAAATTGGACAAAAAGATATCACTGCTTTTGTGGGACCATCCTGCCAGGAGATGGAAGAGATGACCTAACAGATTTCATCTTCAAAATGAGAACCTCAAGGGATTGGGGGGGGTGGGGCAAAAAATCTTAACATTTACTGTTTGAAAATTGTAAAAAGCATTTGTCTGCAGAAGGAAAAGGCTAATGGGAAACTTGGTAGTAGCTGCTTCCAAGAAAGGTGATGAACAGATTTATCAGGAAATTATGGTTTCTTCACATTAACCTTCCTCATCACAACAGGGGAGAGAGCACCGCTGCCAAAGACTGCCTGGGGTGCGAGGACTCGCTCTTTCTCCCAGAGAGACTGCCAGCTGAGGAGAAAAATGTGCAGTCCCCTGCTTCTGTCCACAGTGGAGATCACCCAGAAAAAAACCAGATACTCTAGGGGAGGTTTCCATTCACACCCTCAGTAACCCTTGCCTTTTCCAAATTTCCACTGAAGGGAGCCCTATCTGAAATTAATTTTAAAACTTATTTCTAATGGCAACGTGACTTAAGTGGGCATCCAGCATGGAGAGAGGGCGCACCTCCCGGGAAACATATAGTATCGAGGTACAATGCCATCCTCAACAGTCATGAGTGGGTAAGCAAGAAGCAGAAATATTAACACATTTTAAACATCAAAAGTTTAAAACAAAACAAAGCCTAAAGACTAAGTAATACATCATCTGGGGTTAGTTTGTGTGCATATGAAGTTTTAGAACTGAGCTAGTTAAGCAAGTGCCAGGGATAAGTCTGACCACATTTCTCATCTTCTTCAGGTGTTTTCAGAACATAATTGTCATTTGCCTGGAAGGGAAATTTTTTCTCCATCCCAGCCTATTATCTATACCCTGAAGCTGTAACAAGGGCCTGTAACAGAGTTTTCCGGTTACAGTTTCTCTTCTAAAAAGCAAAGGACATTTTCATGCTGCTGTGGGCTCTGTTATCAGAAGTTCTGATTTACTGCATACAAAGTCAACGCTATTTTAATTTTTCCAGGCTTACACGAGAGGCAGCATTCAGCTCAATTTAACAAAGCTTTTTTCAACAATGAGGCAACATTTGGCTCTAAGGCTGCCATTCAAACAACAGCTTATCTTCAGGAGTACATTTCTTTCCTAGAGACGGATTTCTGTGACGATGAAAAAGCTCCTGTTAAGCATTGATGCATATAACTAAATTAGACAAGTCAGGAAATGCACTTTTTTCTCATTACCTGAAATCTACAGTATCTGTGGGAAACATATCAGTTATGCTACAGATTCTTGTAATGTCATCTATGGATCACCAGTGCTTAGCAAAGAAGTTTCTAGATAAGCTTGCTATTATCTGATAGCAATGGGTCCTCTTCAACTGTTGAACTGCATTAAGAAGCACAAAATACTCCTGAAATATTTATTTTCCTTCTGAGCAACTGCTGAAGTACTGATAAAGCAGAAAGGCTGTATATAAAGTTAGAAGTGGAATGTACAGAATCCACAACCTGAAGTACAGCTAAAATGTGGTCCACACCATCAAAACATTCACAAACCCTTGACTTGAAGCACTTGGAGAGGACATTCAAGGACACGCTTTACAAGGGCAAACACTTACATATAGAGTGTAAGCAGAAAAAAAGGATTGAGGTTACGAATGGGGCAAAGCAGCTGAAGATGTGTAATAACAACAAATTATTGTTTTCAGACAATAAAATTGTCTAATTTTTTTTTAAACACTTCTGGGGCATTCTAAGTTATTATTTGAAGAATTAATAATGGAAAAATATTCTAAATATAATATTTTATAAAGCATGTAGCAGCTTTAAAATAAGCTTATTTCAGTTGTCTAATTGTCTAACACGCTTTCAGATATGGATCTCCTCAGCACACAGTTTGATAGAGATATCACTAACTACATAGAAGATGTTTATCTTTTACATCAAAAATATGTTTTAAGATAATTATTGTATGGAGAACCACTTGAGAGTTAGGAAATGCCAGTTTGAATTTTATGCATATAGCCTTAATTCGGTCCGTTGTATTATACCACATGGGTGGCTGCTTTTCCCCAAATAACATCTGCCTGACGCAGTACAAAGAATGGACGACGTTCTAACTACTCAAAATTTTAATTCTTGCTGTTCAGCATGAGGCCACTTCTTGTTTACTTTTCAGTTTACTTTTTGCTCAGATGCTTCTCAAGACCAACCATGAAAACCAATTTATAAAAATATCCTGGTAGGAGTCATGACATTTGACATGGAATTACCTGTGTGCTTAATAACGTTCCTCAGCTTATTTTCATACTAATGAAATAGCACTATTATTTGCATTGTGAACTGAATAGAAGCACAGTTGCCTAAAAAGTCTCTTCCACCTCTGAAGCAGACAACATTCCACATGGATGCACATTTTACTAAATATACTTGTGAAAATATTAAGAAGTCTGAAAATGCAACTATTGTTTAAAACTTGTCCAAGTAAAAAAATACTATCAGAAGGGGGTCAAATGCTCATCCTGTAGCCAAATATCAAATTTGTACTCTACAACTCAGGAGTACTAGGGCTATTTAAGGAAAAGAACGGTTCTAGTCTTATTCTTGGGAACTGGAAAGCCATTTTACCTGAAAAATATGAAAAATTAATAAGCTTGACAAACACCCAGCAATGAATATTACATTTTGAACAAATAAGTGGGTAAATTTACAAGCTATAAGAAGATGGTTGTATGCAAAGGATCAAGCCATCTTAGAAGTATATAGCTTTACTTATAAAAATAAACACTACTGGAAACATTTTAACCATTTTCCCATTTGTATTGCATAAGTAGGTAGGACCGTCATTTAGCAATGAAAGAATCAAGTTTAAGTCCCCTCATCTTAGACCATCATTGGCCTTGTCCTTCAGTTCCCGGTGCAAAAGAGATTAATACATCCGAGGCACTAACGTGCTTCCATTTGTCTGGGATGGGAACCGCAGGAGTACCTAAGATAGCTAGAGATGCCCTGTGCTAACAGTAAATTTCAACAAATGTATTTTTAAAGGAATTCATATTACAGCAAGAAGAACTTTCTCCTTTAAAGAGAATATGAATGATTTAGTGCCCCCCAAAATCCATTACGTTCATGCACTGTAGCAAAATAAATATTTTACAAACAATGAACTTCCACCTCTCTGCCTTTGAATTCCTTTTCCTCTCCAGTTCCAAACTGTTTAAGGCTGGTTTCCTCTCTTACAGAGCTGTACCATCCTGAAATGCCAGAAAGTTTCAGCACAAATGAAGTGATCTTTTCACAGTATGCTTCCTGTTTAAGCTCACTTAATTAAATATGTAAATCTAATGAATTGTCTCAAAAGTTTCCGAACAGGCATTTTAAAAAAAACAATATACAGCAGAAGTCTGTTTAAGATCATAACACTGAAGTCAAAACCTCTGCTCCCATAGAAGAATCCACGACCAAATAAATTGACATGTGGAACAACCAATTCAGAGAATGAGATCTGTTTAATTAGTCCATTAAAACAACGTATACAGTTGTGAAATCTGTGTCATTAGAAACCTTTTTCTTTAATCTATTCTGAACCGTTTTTCAAATCTTTTCCACAAGGTATCAGCAGGTCTTTAAGATCAAGTATTGTTAGCAAATGTTCTCCTGATACAACCCATCTGTTAGGTGTTAGTGTTGATCTTTTCTCAACATTCATAAAACAGTCTCTTCTCTATTGTAGATTATAAATATCAGCAACTGTGCAGAAACAGCTTCGCTTAGATCTGCCAAGACCCTCAGTCCTGCAAAATGTTGAGTATTAATTTCCAGTAAAACCAAATTTCACAGGATTTTTCTTTTTTTTTTTTTTTTAATTACTGTGTGCTTTTTAATATCATTAAAAGTATAATCAGCAGATCATTTGTTAGGTAAAAACTTCAATTTCTGTACATTGAGAACAAAGCATGAAATTTGTATTTTATAATATTACTACATTTGGATGATGGTCAATTTATCAAAAAAGCTGTCAATTTACACTTTAGTCACTTGCAGTCTTTAAACCTTACAGAGAATCTACTTAGACATAAACAGTTATACATTGAAAGACGAAGCTAAAATAGCCATGAAAAGGACAAAGGAGGAGGAAGCACGCTTTCTACATCTGAGGCAAAGCAAACAATTGCAGCAGTAATTATAGCCTTTTTCTTTAAAGGAGACTTTAGACCAATTGTCCTGAGGCCACTGAAGGAAGAACAAGATTTAGTTACAGTGGCCATTTGATACTGCAATTTATTGCTTGCTGTATTTTCCTTGAAACAAGATATTTGAGAGAGCCAGTTGCTTGGTGTTAAAAGCTTAATTTTCAAAGCAAATTTGAAGAATGATTCCAGATTTTGACATGGCCAGTCTTCTTATTACTGCTCACATATTTTCCTTTGGCTATGAAAACAATTCCAGATTCTTTTTTTCATTTTGACCATAGCAAATGAATAATGCGTGCATGCAAGTGATACAGTTAAAAAATCAAGGTCAGGCAATTCTGCCCCTATGTTCTTTACTTATATCCTATATTAACATTGTATTATTATTAAATTACATACTGAAATAAGCTTATTTTAAAGCTGCTACATGCTTTATAAAATATTATATTTAGAATATTTTCCATTATTAATTCTTCAAATAATAACTTAGAATGCCCCAGAAGTGTTTAAAAAAAAAATTCTGTTTATGTAATGAATAGACAAAAGAAGTCCAAGTCAGGACTATCTATAGGTATACCCTGCCACACACATGTTTTTAAAGACTCAGTACATATACATGAGACCAAGATCATCTTTGGGAACCTGAGCTACTAAAAAAATATATTTAAATCTTTACGGTTGAGATTTTTTCAAACATCCTATACTGATTTGACTTGAAACATATTGAAATCAGTTGTCACAGTGAAGTGATCTGATGCAGGCAAGTCTAACCTGCTGCCTGCCCTCAAGTCAGGGAGAGCTGACGGAGCTTTGAGCCTTTGGAGGAACGGCTTGGCATTGCACAGGACTGAATTTTTCAAGTGCTTGTGAGATAGAGAGTTATGAATACTCAAATATATACTGATGAATAAAACCTTTTTTGAAACGATAGCTCCCTTGGCTAAATGTTCGATATGCAGTAGTCAATCCCTGCTCCCGGGACCTGACAAAACAGAGGAGGATTTGCTAATACAACATGCAAGCAGAGGGAATATGGTGGTCAGTAAATATTGAGCGACCTATGCGTGTTCCTTCCCTACAGCTGGAAGGGGGATTTGCAAGGAAATTATTAGGAAAGTAAAACAACGAAGATGACATAAGAAAGGGCATAATCAGAAGGCCAAATTAAATGAAAAGAAAATAAGGAAACAAAGACAGAAAAAGAGTAAAGGGAAATAGCACTAAAGTTCGTATGAGACAAAAAAAGTGCTTGAGAGAGGACGGATGAAAGGGAGCGTGTTGAACACACAGCTGTGGATCAGATAGGCTGGAATATAAAATGGTGGGAATGGGGAGACCAGGAACATACCCAACGTCTGAGAGCCTCACATGCAACTGGTTTTACAGGCTTCTGCCAACTCAATCTCTCTTCTGAGCCTGTGTCATCTCAGTGACGTTCTTCTTTCCTAAAACCACATCACACAGAGCAAAGCAGCATGCAAAGCATCCTGCTCCCTCTTCTCCTCCTGCGTTATCTCTGCTCTAACTGGTCCCACGCAGCTTCCTGCCGACTACCCATCCACACCCAATAGCCTACTCTGGTGTTAGCGAATACGTGTGCTCAAGTGCTGCATTTTTTTCCATCCATCAATCTCTGTTCTCCTACCACAACTGGGGGAAATAGAAAAATCCTTGTACGTGCAGCTGCTAGAGGAACAAATGGGAAATAAGAGAATTGATGAATCTAAGGCTAGCTCCCCAAACATCTCACCATTAAAGATATAGCAAAATTAGTTTGCTTAGTTTTTCTTATCCGTACACTGGGATTAACATTTCCAATCTGGGAATGTTACTACTAAATATTAGTACCATTAATGTCACGGCATGGTTGAGAGTAGAGGTATTATTTAATAAATGGTTATGAGCAGTTGTCAAGTTCCCATCCCAAACTTTTGAAATACTAGAATGGAAGAAGCCCGGAAATATAGAGAGAAATGCTGATGCTACTCATTTGAATGATATGAAGAGCTAGATATTAGTGATCTCAGCTCCCTTTTGGATAGATGGTTCCTCAGAATGTGCAGCTGCTCTTGATTTTCCTTATCATTACTAATAGTAAATGTCTTGAATGTATCAGATGAAGACATTAAATAAGTTAAAATCTAATTTTCCCATCAAAAGTAATTAGCACGTTTTTTTGCATCCTTGCCAGGTACTTCTCTCATTACCGGTTATTCTCTTTGGCACATACATTGGATAGTGAGAAGTAGTTTATATTTTCCACTGTCCGACAAAACAGATTTATTCTTCAAGGGCTACTAGCTAAACCATTTCATATATTTGTTAAGAAAAAAATCAGCAAAAATAAATATGCAAAATCATCATATAGCTGGCCATGAGAAATCCCAGCGTAACTATTTTTGGCAGAATCACCACTATCTGAAATGAAGAAATTAAAATACGTTGCTGACATTCATACTACCAACAAAAAGTGGAAATAAATTTGCAAAGCGATGCTGTAATTAACATGGCCCTTGGGGTCTTGAGCTGATGTTCTGCCCAACTGCAGAGAAGAGGGGAGAAACTTAAAAGGCACCCAAATGCAATTCCAGCCTGCCACAGCACTATCTATGACAGCAATAATTTGTGTCAATGGCTTCAGAATTACTGTCGCTGAGATGTACTTTATTATGTTTCTCCCCTCCTTCAGCATACTTTCAGTGCTATAGAGCACAAGAGGAGCTAGGTTGGAAGCAATAACTCTACACAGTGAAGTCTTCATCTTGATAACAAAAAACGGGCTACTTACCATTTTCAGTCAGACGGCTGCCACTTTATACCACTTAAACAACAGAAAAAATTCAAAGAATATTTTTATATATCTAGATTCAGTCATCCTAGTATCCTTAAGACAGAAAGGCAGGTAATACATCGTTAATGATCCAGTTCATATTTCCAATTCCTGAATCACACAAGGCTTTTTGTCTCAAGTTGTATTCCAGCTTTCTCCAAATTTTTTCCCAGCTTCTGCACTTGGTTGTTTTTTAAGCTTTATTCATCCATCCATCCAAACCAGCCATGCCCCAGACTTATAGCAAGCTAGTTATAAATATTTGTTTACTCTTGCCTCCTTCCTCTATTCTTAATTTATGTTACATTTTAGAAGCTTTTAATTAGGGAGCATCTACTGATAACAGGAAGGAAATGGTTTAAAAGTGCAAGAACAAACTCATAGATAGGAATCAAGTTAAAATAAAAAGAACACATGAGTGTTTTTCATTCTAACTCACAGCTGGGAAACATCGCAGTGACTTCTTTGTATCTTGTATCACTGACTATGATTTGTGCTTTAGTGAAATGTGGACTACCTGAAGATAAAAATCTTCTATTCTATCAAACAAAGCCTTTGTTTCATATATGAGGAAATATTAATATTGCAAATCAATTTGTATGCTAAAAGGTTTTTCCAAATTGCTTTAGCATTATTCAAAACATTTGCTGAAAATGACAGTCACCAGGTTTTGCCATACAAGTTTTTTAAACACCATTTGGGTATGGCCTATTTCACAGATGACAATGGGAGAAATGGGAAGAAGAGAAAAAAAAAAAAAAAGGCCATTTGTGCACATATCAGAGCAAGGAAAGCAAATCTCTTGGGTTAGAGCAAGGGCTGTGAGACTTGCAGCTTGCCTGTGGCGGGCCAGGGAAGCTCCTCTCCGTAGCTCTGGATCAAGTGGCCGCTCTACTCTGAACGGATCCCAGAAAACCACTTCTTACTATTAGATGTAGAGCTGGTCCACAGCCCAGAATAACCACTTGGAAGAGATCCAAAGCTCTTGGCTCTCACATCTGCTTTCTAGATAGTGGTCTTGCCCTTGTTCGGATATATTTATGACCTTCGTAAATTAAAGATAAGGTTAAGAATATACCACCCTTAATAATGGGCTTTAATAATTAATCTTTAGAATAGATTATTATAAAATTGGTGATTACTTCAACAACACAATAAATCAAGCACTCTTAAAACAGAAAATATACAAATCAGTAGAAAACTGGCCACCAGTACTTGTGAGAATATCTCTGACCTTTCCAGATGTATTCTTCTGTCCTCCTCCTCTCTCCTCCCCGCATTATTTTCTGTTTTGTAACATGGCTTTTATTTGCCTGAGCCTGATAAGCTCCTGGGACTCAGTTTTACCTCTCAAATGAGATTCCCAGAATATAGCCACCACAAGAAATCAAAATGGTGCATCCACAACCAACTAGTTTAAAAGTTGTGCTTACACAAGCCATTTTAGTTACCTTACACAGCTTTGGTTCCTTTCCTTGGGGATACTAATTACATGAGCGTATTTTGTTTCTTTTACTTTCATGGCATTCACTTTTTCCACATTTTCAAGCAATATTCTGAGTGCACGCTACTCTAAAATGGCACAACATTCAATTCAGGGCTTAACGGTAGATTGGCTTTAATCATCTGAAACATGCTATGTCATTTCTCTAGCGTCAGAGAGAAGCCTGACTTACTGGATAACCCAAATCACACTACTAGCAGGTTTGGTACATCAATTTCCACTTACTTTTCAAGTTCAATTATTGCTATAAAAATGTAAAACGATGCAGAATGGGTTGCAAATTGCAAAGTAAATGCTAGGTGTAACAAACTTGAGTTTTCAGATTAGTTTACATAATTTGTCATTGTTTTTTGTGTGGCAAACCAGTGATTAACTAAACCAGGTCAGCCAACAGTAAGTGTTTTACTGGAGACAGATATCCTTCACTGTCAAAAGTTAAGTTGTTGTAAATGTTTTTTGGTACATAGATTTTTATTTTCTTTAGGAACTCTCAGATTTATTTACAAGAGAACAGGGAGGCTTCCGTTCAGCTCATAACCATAAAATAAGCCAATACTAGACTGTCAAAACCTACAGTTGCAAAGTGATATAACCAAAAAGATTAAGGAGTTATCATGTATTACTCTCAAGAATATAACTTCTCCTCCAGCCTCCCTATTCTTCTTTCTTCTCATTCTGTCTGCAAAACAAAAAAAGTCCAATACTAACAACTGTTCAAACCAAGTCTAGCGAATTTTTTTCATCTTCAGCTGAAAAAAAAAACCCGTGCAAGTCGGAAAACAGATGTAATATTAGCAAGTACATAAACTGGAATGTATATTTAAACTAAACAGAAGGCCAGGTTTTACCCCCACAGAAATGCTTACAGCCTTGCCTGGGTAACTGAATGCCAACTCTTACAGATATGCAACACTGCAGAAATTATCCTTGGCTTTTCCTGATTTAATCCAGATAGTTTACACATAATTTATGTCAGCTATGTATATGAAGGATCTGCTTTTATCAAAATGAGTATTTTCACTTAGAAAATACAAACCAACCTTGGCTTTATTATTCTTCTCAAACCTTTCTTCAAATGACAGGCAAATCAAGACATTTGCCAAGCATCAAGCACCTAAAAAAATTTTTGTTTATACTGAATGCACAGTGTGCCCCCAACAAATACATATTCTCCATTTTCCTGTGACACGTTCTATTCTCCGGTCAATGAAACAGGTTGTGTAGGAACAACTATGTCCTCCTGAAGCATATCTCACAAAACCAATGAAAGAAAACTAATATCTTGGATTAAGTGTTTTTCTTTTTTCTTTAATCACAATTGTGAAAGGGGAAGAGAGGAATCCCCCACCCTGTTTATACTTCAGTCAACAAAAAAAAAAAGGCTTTAAATGCAGGAAGAAGTAGGAATTAAGTAAAGTTGGGTCGTATCTACACTCCACTGAAAACATTTATAGGCACGTTTAATGTTAGCTCTGCAGGTAGAAGTCCTCCAACATGTAGCCACAAATGAGGGAAGGACAGAAGGATTTAAAATCGGGAACAGCAGGAAGAGGTTTAAGTGCGGTATTCCAGGAAAGCTGATGAGTCACTGACCTAGGAGGAGATTCCCATTCAAGTAGGAGTCACCTGAGACAAAAATCTCTGTGCAGACTCTCTGATTTTCCCTGAATTGAACACAGAAAGAGGCAGCAGCCAAAATCAAAGCAACCAGTTCTGAAGAGGACTTTCAACTCCCAGTATTTACAGTCCAAGCATTCAGAGGTTTTTGAATTAGCTTACGTATTTTGGTCTTTAAAAACACTAAGACAATTTTTATATTTTATCTATTCAGGGTTCATATTTTCAGGATTCGCTGGAAACTGGTAAAGCCCACACAGAGAAGGACCATGCTATAGATGTGCTATTCATATCCAGTGGTAGGATAAAGTTCCCTGTTACAGCCCACTTTGAGAAAGCCACTCTCTCTGGCATGAGAAGCAGCAACTTTTCAAATGAAAGATGAGATTTTCATGTCATCATTTGATTCCACGTCATAATTTTAAAACAGATCCTCATTTACCATCACACGTAGGATCTAATTGCAAATGAAAATACCATTCAAATCAAAAACATTTGTAATGCTAGAAGCAAGCCACATACTATCATCTTGTCAAACATAAACATGCCAGTTTCCCTAACATTAAGAGTAGCAAGGAGTAGGGAGGAAGCATATTTTCAAAAATAATCAAATCTATCCCCCGGCTTCCCACGTAAGAGACACCTCAGGCAGAAGCACAGCATTCAAAAGAGAATTGCTGTTTAACCCATCAGCAGCAACGTCTTCTGAGACTTCCTCCTTTGATTGCTGAGCAAGGAATCGGGGCACAGAATTTCTATGAAAGAATTTCTTTCTCAAGAAAAAGACATGAAAATAACTTTCTAAATGAAAACGGACACAGAGAACAGGAAAGGAATCAGATCTAGGTGGTGTTGAATGCCCTCATTTCATGCCGTATTAGTAACAGTCACAGGAATCCAATAACTTACCAAACTGGACCGAGAAAGAATGAAACAGAACATCTCAGTATCACTTATTCTTCATTAAAAATTAAAAAAAAAACCCACCACCTTGAAATCATATCATTGCATACACACAAGCAGAAGCAACAGAACAATCTTCCCAGCCCTTGTAAAATGTCAGAACGCACCGACAGTTTAAAGCTTTATACTTCTTAGTACAGCACAAGCGCTACCTAAAGAGAGAATTTTTCATTGAGCAACTGAATGCAGGAACATGGATTTCTCACATAATGTACATGGTTCATTCAGCTCAGAAAAGAAATAAATTTTTATGGACATTAAATACAAACTACCTAAATGCATTGCATAGTTAGATACAATTGCCATTCCTATTCTTTCATAAGCAATGCCATCTAAAAGGATAGAGCCAGGGTTAAGACCTTCATTTAAATTAATCAGAATAAATGTCAACATCAGCAGAGGAAGGCATACCAAAAATAATACAAAAATAGTAAAAATATAACAAACAATAAAGCTAGTTAAAATCTTGGATACTGATTTATCCTAAGATGCAGCACAAAATACTGGAAGGCAAAAAAAAAAAGTTTACTCAATTCCCATTTATTTAAAGGATCTAAACACAAACACTGTCCCTGTGATTTCTGCAAACAAACAATTTTGAAATAAGTTCTTTGCATTTCTTTTAAGGAGCTATCTGTGCTAAGCTGGGACATTTCTGAAAACAGAAATATGTTCAGTCAGTGTAAAACAGAAATGATACAACAGGAAACGTTCTTCGTGCCCACCTCCTCTTGGGCATCGAGGCAGGGGTGTCTGTTTGGACACAGATTAGCTGATGATGATGTTGGGAAAGGCGCATATGTAACAGAGGGCTGAATTTAGATGACGTGCTCATTAACATTATGGTTAGTAACTGCTACTTCCAAAACCAGCAAGTTGGCATTCTTTAATAATTGTTATTTGTCTTAAATGTTCAGAGCTATGAAGACACCACCATGTCTGGCAAACTGGTAAAATTGTAACTCCCCAAAATACAAGCCAAAATTAAGTAACTGATAAGGGAAGCGTTACTCAGCTCAAATTGTTCAAAACTCTGGCTGGCACCTGTAAACATTAATGTCAGAATTCTTAGGTTGGGCCTCAGAGCTGGGCCCACTCACTGACTACGTAGTTTCCCTTGCTGACCTTCACTAAAGTCGTCTTCTATGTCTGGACATCAACCCAGGCACAGGTCAGTAGTCCAATGCATTATGGGCTGCGTAATGTATTTTTTCTCTCCAAGCAAAGCAACTGAAACACTAATAGGCAGTTATTAAAAGAAGGGAGGGAAAAAAGAGGATGATTCTAAGATGATTATGAAGTATGATCAACAAATGAGGCTTTTTTCCCCAAACTCTGAAGTACTGACAAACCGATGTCCCGTATGCATGATGCGTTAGTTTTCAGTAATCACTAATCAGATCTAGAATGTCGTGATGCATTTAATCATTTCCTTTAAGTACCTAGCACGCATTACTTAATATGATGACACAAACCTGGACCGTAAAATGACCTACTGTAGTCTTATTAGTCATTTTCCTTTTTTGCTCAAACATGCACCAAGAATGAATCTGCACATAGATCGAAGCAGACTGCTTTGAGGTAACTGCCCAAATACATTGTAAAGTCTTTTCCTGTCTGCTTTCATGGCTACCAGCAGTCTTGCCATTCTTTATCAAAATTAACCTTGATGTTAGGCATTTGTTGCTACTACGAGCGACTTACAGAACATTACTATCATCATACGCAAGATGTATAAAAAACATTGCATTAGTTCTGCTAATGGTAAACTTATGCTTGCAAGACATTTCCTCTCTGTAATAACAGAATAAAGTTGAATTAAATGAAGCAAGAGACATGAAGTCTCTAACCTATTTCTGTGAACTGTACAAAGGCGTTCAACTCTTTAAACCAAGAAGATATTTTGTATGGACGTTGATTCCAAATCTATGACAAATTTCTGAAACAGACCATTGCATCTGGTTGGAAAGTCCTTCTGTTTGAGAATATTCAATTGCAGGATCAACGCCTCAATCTGCAAGCCTGAAAAGCCAGCGGTTTTCCATTTTCTTTAGAAGTTGTGCATATTAGTAGCAATGCACAGAACAGTAAAAGACGACTGTCTTTGGAATTCTCATGACTTAGAAATAACTGTGTTCTCATGACTTAGAAATAACTGTGTTCTGACCAAGTAAGAAAATTTTTAGACATGCATCTACGCTCACATACTTTCCTCTATTTACTACCAAGTTGATTGACTTGAAGAGAGACACATACGGTTTTGTAACTTGAAGGCCAATTTGAGTGCACAGGATTTTACCAGCACAACGAAGGGTTAACACACATGCCATCACCAAGGGAAATCAAGAAATACAACCTCAAATGACCAAATATTTCCCCAAGGAGAAAAAGGACTGAGTACAACTTCAGTAAAGTGCTGCAAATTATAAAATAATCATCTAGCACTTTTAAAAGTATAGTAGGAGAAGTGAGAACAAAGGGTTTTAGGTGGTCTGATGCCGATCATCCAACAACACCTCTAATGACTTTTGGCAATTACAGGGATTTCATATATGAACAAACACCTTTTTTCTAAACTGCTGAGCACATACAAATGTGAATTAACCATTTAGTGAGACAAGCAATTAAGACAAATTAGAAAACAGTTTTGTGTGCTTTCTGCATCACAAATACCTTATAAATGCCTTTCAGTGACCCAAAAAGTGAACAATAAGGACTATGTTAAAGGCTACTGTCGGAGAGACAAAGAGCAAAGACACGCAAGCTTTGTCTACACTCATCCAGAGAAACTCAGCAAATTGCTCTGTCATGCATCTTGTACCCTCCCCAGCAATCATGCGAACCTTTGCCCTTTTGCCCTGACAGATTAAATCGAAGCATGAAGGAGTGGGATCTTAGCCAAAGAATATTACATTTTAAAAGCTGACCTAAGCTCTTTTTATTCGCCCTTTCATTTTGATCTCATGATGATGTTTGAGTACTTTCCTCAGATATTGAGTTCATCAATCTCTAACCCTCTCCTGATGTATTTTAGGTTTCTGCATTTCTTCTATTTCAGGGAAGGGTAAGGTGTTTTGCACTTTACAGGTCAACTTTAATAAAAGGGCCTACAGGATACAAGAGATCGAGAATACTCAGTCATAAAGAAAATTTGTAATCTGGATTTTTTTTACCTCTCAAATTATGAATATTTTTATGCACTAAGACTTGAACTAGTAAAAGAATTATCACTTGCTTAAATACTAATTTTGTACTTACATATAATTTATCACTAGTGAAAGGATCTGCACAAGCATCCCTTTCACTCACTCACTCACTCACCCACCCACCCACCATCACCCTTCCTTAAACAGTTGCATTAAGTACCTTGTAAGTACTTTGTAATTGGGTGTTCGGCTTTTCTTAAACCTCTAAAACTGACATAAAGATTAATGACATTTGACACTGTGAGTGAATAACAGCATAAACTATCATACTATTTTATTTGAAATTAAAATTCTCTAGTCTGCTACAGTTACCTTTTAAATGTGCCTCTGGCATAAAGCTTTCAGACCTGAAAACCGAGGGTGCAATCTGCATGGCTCAGGACTTCAGTAATGAAACACTAAATCTTCTAGCTCATTGAGTCCCAAATTTTTGCAAGGCTTAAGCACCTTACAGAGTTTAAAACAAACCGGTTGCTTCAGCTGAGCTTTGAAATGGATGTATCACCCCAACTGTTATTAATAGGAACAAAACCTCATGGACTTTTGAACTACCTTCGTGCTTTAAAAAGTATACTTCTAAGTTAGGACCAAAGTTTGTAACACCATTGTATGAGCTATAAAAATACTTGCTCGGGCGATTTTACTTGTGGAAACATGTTCAATTCATACAAAGCAAACAAAAACACTATTATAGAGAATAGCATTATAACATTAAAAAAAAAAAAAAATCAATTTACAAAGCAGCACAGTAGAGCCAAAGACAGAGTATACCAACCCTGAATTTTTATGTGGGACACACTCCACACTAAGCACACAGACTGAATTTATGTAATCCCTGATGACTAACTAAGAAGCTAATGTCTCTTCTTTGTACACAATGATCTAATATTACACACAATCATTCAAGTCTTCCTGACAATGTAATAGAAAAAGCACACATATTTGTACACAAAGGATCAATATTTACAGACTGCATAATTTTTCATCTCTTTAGATGGGCCATCCTAGAAATTAGTCATCTTTAAAAGTGATATTCCCAGAGAAAAAGGATTTTTTTTGCAGTGTGCAGAATGTTGTGACGGATACAGAACATTCAAGTCCTCTAGAAACACTGCACTTTCTCTTTTTTTAATAAGAAAACTCATTTTTTTCTACTCCATTTTTCAGCGATAACAGTATAGAAAGGTAGTAAAGTAATATTCCAGATAACAGAGGAGTTAAATTTGATTCTGAGAAAAACAACATTCATTTAGATTGTTTAAAACGCTACTTAGTAGTATTTTATGACAAAATGTCTCAATTCAAATATTCAATGAAAGCTGCAAGACATTGCTTAGCTGTTAATGAGCCCTTACTCCTTGACTTAAAGGCTGAGAAAGTTCACAACAGATACCTGAAACTTCCAGTAAATACAGTGAAGACAATGCTTATGCTTACTAAAATTTAATTCTAAAAATCGTAAACTGGAAACTCAAAAACAAAAGATGAAAAGGAAAAGAGAGAGGGAAGAATATTACAGCAGACACAAAGCAAAATATAGATGTTTTCAAGCCTTCGGCTTTTTGATGTAAGTGTATCTTTGGCATATCAATTTTCATGCATAAGAGAAACATTTCTGTAGCACCTAAATCTGCTACCAGTTAATCCGCTTTGGAACACATCAGCCTGTTGTTGGCACAACCCAAGAAAAAGGGTTTTCAGGGCGGTGTTTAAATGGGCTTGACTTTGTCTGTCCCATCCATAACAAGACGCCTATGTTACGAATGCAAATTCAAAATTGTTACAATGTAACAATCCCAGCATATGATGGCCAGCAACAGTAATTTAAAGGCCACTCTTATTTAAAGGCAACTGTTTACATTAAAGAACCTCCCAGAAGGTTCTTGCATACAAGTAATTATCTGTTAACTGCCAGTAAAGTTATTAGCAAAGTTATAGTCTATTATCAGAGTGTCTTTTATTATTATGCACCTATTAGCACTTCATACTTACCAGAGGACTATGCAAAATGTTTCTAATATTCATTGAAATAAAACCATTTCAATTCCATAGAGAATGTATATGTACTTAAATAGAAACTAAAACTGTTAATTGTACGTCTACTTAGAATAATGACTGGAGACATCAGCCACTCCCATTATATGTAGCGGACAGCTTAAGAAAAGAGTCTCGAAATATTTCTCTGGTCCTACATACTGCCAAAGAGAATAAGGTTACGTGTTTCTGGTCTCACATGCCTACGCTGATTATCAACGTGCCTTATACTTGAAGGACATTTTATACAGAAAAATTAGCTAGCTGGTATTCTATGAAAACAGATTCAGTAGGCCTCTAGGTATTTTATTCAATTTCACTGGAAAAGCATGCTGAAGATGTGGATGGCTCTAGGGATGTTCCAGAGAAAGCATTCCGAGAAGGCTACACTTTAAATGGTTAATGCAATTCTGGGAATCTCTTAATTCTTCTCCTTATCAGGCAGCAATAAAGCTCAATTATATAATCTGACACTTCCTATGCTCGGATGCCCAATTAGATAAATTGAAATAAGTGATGGATTCCTCAGAAACTGTGGGTTTTCTACCCAAAAAAGAAAGACGCTCTTAATATGCTGATGTAAATAAGGAGATATTTCTACAGATAGAATTCATAGAAATTAAGAACAGACCTCAAGAAGTCATGCAGTCCATCACCTCCCGCTCTCTGATGCTACTTATGGCATCCCTGCCAAATCTTTATCTATCCAATGTTTAAAAAGCCTTTCTGCCTGTTCAGTATTTAAGCGCTATGTAGCTGAGATTTCCTCCTATTAAAATCCCCTTGCTATAACTTTAAGCTGTTATTTCTTCTAATGTAGCCACCAGGCATGGAAAGCAATTGATCGTTATTCTCTTTCAAATGAAACAAATCCAAGTCTGTCAACCTTTTCTCAAAGGTCAGGTTTGAAGTATATTTGGTATTGACACATTTCTCTGGACTCTCCTCTCTGAAACTGACTTGTGCACGAGAAGCAAATTGAGAAATAAGTGGTGCTAAAAAGGCATCTTGAATCCTTTTCCAGCATGAGAAAGGTGTTCCACTTTAATCACTCAGATTCCTGTATCATTAAAAACCCAGGGCCAATCTTCACAAAATCCTTTGCACCTGCTAGATGTGTGGAGGTTCTTAGATATTCCAGACTACAGGAAAACCTGCAAAAGCCAATTAAGCTCCGTATCTCTCTTGTACTGGGGAGCCCTGAACTGGACACAGTATTCCAGATGTATATATACTATTTATCATTCCTAAGCAAAGACATGAACTAGACAGCACAGCACTAATTCCATATTTAAAAAAAAAAAAAGTCTATGTGAAACTTTGACAGTGTCGGTGAAATTTCTAAAATTATAAGTATTTTATTTACTTTGCCCTAGTTTATACATTAGGCAAGGGCAGAGAAAGCTTCTTAATTGCCACTAAGAGACCAAAGGCAATTCCTGCAAAGTGGTCTCTGTCGTCTAAAGATGACACACACGAAACTCACTACAAATACTTCCTTCTGTTAGGATTATGAAGCTAATCTAAATATGCTACTCGTGGATTACGCCTAGGCCATTTAATGTGATTTGAAACCAAAGAGAGTATTTCTTCTATTTTTCAAAATAAAATGCAAGAACTGAAAATAAAAGGGAGGCTGATAGGCATTTGGTTGAGTGAACCGGCTCTTTAGTTAGCAAACCCCAACCCACAGAACTGCCCAAAGGAAGAGGGATAAAAACATGAAACAATTATCATTCTGGAATCAGAGTTTTGTATGATAATATAAACAGATAGATAGTGGTCAAAACTGACAGTAGTTAAGTATTCAAAACAAGATATACAGAACAGATACAAATCTCTCTTCAGTTCTGGATACTTGTAATGCAAAGAAGGATGAAATGCATCAGTACAAAGAAAAAAAGATTTAAAGCTGTTACAAGGTCCAGAGTTTAGTTCATAACTTCACCAGATTTTAAATTTTACACTTTGGAATTTAAAAAAAAAAAAAAAAAAAAAAAAAAGAGAGAGAGAGAAGATTCAGCCAAGAAAATTCAATACTTTCAAGAACATGTCTGGGCTATTTCATCTAAGGACTGAATCACAACAGCTTGGGGGCAGGGGAGGGAAACCAGCCAGAAACAAGAACTCGGTAGAACTCCTAGTTGGAAGGATGGGAAAATAATCCAGGACAAAAGAGCTAAGAATTAGAGACAAGGTTACAACTAGGGAGGCCTGTGCACTGATTTGCAAATTTTTTGTGTTATGTTTAAGTTATTTTATTCACAATTCTCCATTTATTTTACCCACATGCAGCACATGTAATGAGAACACACCTTCACAATGAAATCTGAAGTACCAAGAATTAAATTGTCCCTATCTCTAAGTTAACAAACACCAAGAGACTGAGGTGAAACCCCTCCTCTCCCTTTTTTTTTAATGTGCAAAAGTCAGCAGAGGATTAAGCACCTTCACGTTTACAGTATGAAATACTATATTTCATAAAACCTGATGCCTGAAATAATGGAGGCACTACAAGCTTGGCCAGGCCACAGTTAGAGTCTGAATGCATGGAAGACATAGCAATAATTACGTTTTTACAAAACAAAGCACTCATTTCATTTCAGTTAAACCACAGAAATGGTATGTGTTTACATTATCTACTCCAAAGTCTCATTTCCTTTTCGCTTATTACATATACGAGACAGGAACTTCAAATAATAAAGCTGAGGTGCATTAATGAAACAGAGGATGACTTGCTCTTTGTTATTTACAGCACTTGGGTGAGCATCAGTACTCCCTTTACCTTTTAGGATTTAGAATAAATTACTCCACCACAGATTATCATATGTATCATGAAGTGTTACACACTAAGGTAAGGAAATAGATGCATAACCCTAATGAAAAACAAAACACACGGGAATTCTGCATCTGATTTGGTCATCAAAATATCTGTATGGAGTAAAGGAATAAATTATGTTCCGCACCCGTGTTTCAAGAGATATTTTTATTCTTGCAAGTTAAGAGACATTTCCTTCCATTTTAAAAACTGCACATTCCAGACTGGCAATGAAGATGTGTCTGCCATCCTCTTAATACACCATATTTGTTAAAAGAAATTTACTATAATATACAAAGGAAGTGATCTGTTTAGCACACAGACAACGCAGAGAGAAATTCTACACACATAGCAACTGACCGGCAGAGACTGGTTTTGGTTTGCTTATAATCGTGCCTGTTATTGTTTGTGAATGTCATTAGAGAGCTATAGATTTCTTAAAATGTACCACATTTCAGCCAGTTTCAAGTTTGAGCTACAGGCTTGCCTTCACTACAACAACATACTCTTAAACAGTTTGTCAACAAAATGAAATGAAAACATTGATCGCTTCAACATGTCAGTGATGTTTAAAAGAAATTTAAAAATTACTTCCTGAAATATATTTCCAGAGATCATTCCAGACACAAGACAGTGATCTTGTGCCCAGAAAGGCTGTATTGTCTCGCAGCTTCCTCCCAAAAGGCCTTCCTTTCATTCCATGATCCAGCAGCAACCCAGATAACATTCAAGTACCACACATACTCCCTTTCATCTTATTCATGCCTTTCTTCAAAAAAGAATCCTATTTCCTCTCAGACCATGCAAACATCTCCCCTTTTCCCTACTTTATCCATGGAGCAGGAGAGGGAAGACACACTATCCTCCTTCACTCTGTCTTGGGGAAATCAGAGCAACAATATATCCTTTAGTATTTTCTGGTATTCATCTGAGAATTATCCTCGCTTCCTAAATAATGTACATTGACATATGGACACTACCATATCCATCTGGAAAGAATCTCAGTGTTTTATATTACCATTGGTATTTCAAGAGGTACTGGGAGAGATTGTTACAAAACGCAAGTAGAACAGAACAGGATTCTGCTTTCAAAGTGGCTTCCATGCCAGCACTGAGAAGATAACCTGCTGAGGATGAATGTAAATTTGCCCTGAGAGGAGTTTAAAGTGGTCTTTTGACCTCTCAGAGAAATGCAGAACTTGGCTTCTAGAGATGGAATCAACAAACAAAAAGGTCCCATCCCAAAAGCTGTATTGTTCCGAGACTTCAAAAGATCAGGCCCATGCTGAGTGGCTTGTCAATCATTTTAGCGTCCATCCATCATGTTAAAACACTCCTCAAGTTTTTTGTTGAATTGTGTTTTTCGCTTCTTGCAAGTCCCAGAAGTTAGCCATTTTCGACACTTCTAACCAACAGTTCTCAAATATTTTTTAAATGACGTGCAACATCTTTGTGGTAACCCATCTTTCATCCAAGACTGTAAATACAGCAACACCCCTTTGCAACTATTACCGTTGTTAAAAAAGTGAGAGCATGAAAACTGAACTGAAATCTCCTAAATTCATATCTTTATATCTGTATTTTTAATATATATATATATACACACACACACATTTAGATAGACAGATAACACACACATGCCCCTAACATGAAGAAAGCCAGTATATCAAGGGATTACTGAAGCCTCAGGCCACTACCACCAGGTGACTTGCAGACAACAGAGATTCAGACTCACTACAGCTTAGCAGTAATGTTTTTAATTTACACCAGTTCAACCCCACTCTTCGTTGACGTTTCTACAAATACAGGGAACAAACTCAAGCTCATATTTAATATCTGTGTTGCCTTTGGATTATCAATCCCCATCTTTCTCAGCTTAAGACCATGCATTCTTTGCTCCATTTACAGACCTGTAAGTTTCAATCTGGTAATATCCAGTCAGGTCTCTGCCAAACAAATAACGATTAGTAATTATTTCTCACATTTCAGGTGCCCAAACGGCAAGGGAAAGAGGTTTGGTTGAGCTCACAGTCAACTCAAAGCCACAACTTCAAAGGAAGTCAAGCTTTTATTAGTTCTAGTATTCCTAAAATAACTTGGTTTTACGAGTGGCTTGATGGCAATAAAACTTACAAAACTATTATTTCTGTATGGAAAAGCAATGTCCTTAATCAGAGAGTCACTTCTTGTGAACACGTGTAATTAATGTACAATATAGAAAAAAAACCCATTCCCACTCCCCTGCTTTCACCAAAGCGAAGAGCCGCTGCTTAGGAAATGCAGCTACTACGTAAGAATTGTTTTAAATAGCCTCAACTTAATTTCTAAAATAGACTCCAAGATTATCTCAGAAATCACAATTTAATATATTCACTTCACATCATAACAATTGCTTCTTAAGATCCTCTTGTACAAAAATCGTCTTCTGAATTAAAAGGAAAAAAATGACTAATAGTATGTTATGCCTCAAATCCTGAAAACTACTTTTCAAGAAACACAGGTACATTAGTAATCAGTAACAGTAGTAAACAGCACCTAGGTATTGCCGAAAAACTGTGCAAAATGCCATCTTTTTTTAGGTTTCAAAGCTTAAAACTGTGGAAAGCAGACTCATCTTAAAGGAGCTTACAGGTTTTCCAACAGTGTAAGTTTGACTCTGTGAGTAATATGTCATGACGAGTGAAGGGGCAGACAGGGGATGGCAACACAAAATGGCCAGCCAAGACCAAAATATGGGTAGTTGGGTCTTGGGGGGATTTATTTAGAGCAAGCGAGCATTTATGTAGAAAGACGACCTTCTAGGACTCGTATTCACAGGAGCAACATCTTCCATAGTATAAATGTGCCAACCAACCAAAGTATTTGTTTAAAGCTCTTCTTCATGAGTTGAAAACTCCTCACAGCTTAGATACATACTACAGCATCTGAGTTTAGAAAGGACAGATATACCCTCAAAAGGCAATTAACTTCAGCGCACTTCGGTATTGTTTATTTAGAAACAGGTCCTTCTGGCCAACATTTAAACTGCAGCATTCCATTTTTGCAAGTGCAAGGTCAGAAAATTCCCCAAAAAGAAAACAAACTAAAAGATACGATGCTGAGTAAGGTTCTAAAAGACATTCAGAAAGGTGATTTCTATGTACACATTCTCCTACAATGACTACAATCTTCACTGTACTATATGAAGCTACTCCTAGGCATTGCTGTGGTACTGAATACAAATCAAACTATACATTCCAGTATCTCATCTGAGCATGTAATCACTTGACAAATCAATCAGCACTCACTTCACTCAAAAATACAAAGGGACAGATTCACCCCCTGGTTCCAGGGGGATCTGCAATCAGAGATTGAGATTAAAAAAGCCCAGGGCTTCTCCTGTTAGTCTGCTCTGCCTGTTCTCCTTCAGGCAGTTCCAGCAGGAAACGGACCATATCAATGCCACTCGCCAATTAAAAGGAGTCACACCTTTCCCTCATCTGGCTTTTGAAAAAGTCCAAAAGCCAACATGGGAACAGGAGATGAACTGGGGTGACACTTGGTGCTTGGGCTTCTTGTCAGGCACCTGTCCTCTCCGCTCTCCGGCCCATCGCCCTTGCAGGGTATCAGCCGCATACCCCATAGTCAGCCAGGAAGCATTGTATGCCTTCCTAGTGAATGTATAGGAGTTACAGAAGAGAAGTAGCACAGGAGTAGTCTACCAGAGGGAGAAATAATTTTTCCACAGGTGGTCTTGAGGGAAGAATCAGCCTTATGGATGAATTAGACAAAAGGTAAAACTTACAAAAAAATGAAACAGTGCTGGAGAAGAAAGAAGAGTAAAAAATCCTATATAATAGAGATAGATATTTCCATTTGTGCTACCCAAAACTAAGGGGCAAGACCTCAACCCAGAGATCAGTTAAACCTTGCAGCACAATTCATTGTAGCAGACTGCATGTCCAAATCCTGTGAACACAAGTATTTCAGGAATTCATTTAAAATTAATGTATTTTTACATTGAAATGGGAGAAACAGCATTTATATCCTTAATAGTACATTTTAACAGTGGAAAGACTGTCTTATAACAAAACTGAAGTAGCCATTACAGTATCTGCAGAGATTGTGCCATCTTCCTGTATGTTTCAAAGTCAGTGTTCGAATCCAAAGCACTCTGGTCCTTCCCAAAGGAATTTTGTAGCAGGTGGTGTTAATAATCCTTGCAACAGGATTCTCTTTTGCTGCACCAGCTAGAAGTTAGGGGAAAAGGGATTATGACAAAGACTTCACCTGACCCAGTAATGCCTCTGTCATTTGTCACCTATCATGTCAGTTTTAGAATAAGCAGGTATAACATTTCAATCATAATACTGCAGATTTACTTCTACACCTGCCAAGGTTGAAGGCTAATGTGCTCTTAGAGAGCCATTCTCCTGCAGGAAAATATATGGAAATTAGAAAGAACTACATTCTGCAAGGAACTGTCAGTTTTTTTGAGGGCTTTTACAAACCCCTTCTCCTCTGTTTAATCATTAAAAAAAAAAAAAAGAAAGAGAGAAGGAATGGTAAAGCAGAGGTCAAACCAGAACGTCTCCAGTGAAATATCTGTGTGACAGTTTTCTGAAGTCACCTTACTGAAAGTAACACTGCTTCTTGTCTTAACATGAATGCTTTCTAGTTTTCATTTATGTTGATTGCTCATGCAGTAAAAAATGTCTGGGGCACCAATGTCACATCACATAAGGAAGAGTTGAAAGATACGATACCTTTCTAATATCTAATCCCAAAGTTACAGATACATCAGAGCCATTATTTTGTCACTAAAGTGCTAGCTTTATAATAATTAAAGACCTTTGGACCCATATTATACACTGGAGTTGTACAAGTACATAAGCAAAGCATTTCACTATTAAATATGCACTTTTCCAAAATGCAATAAAAATAATTTATTTCACGTGGGACATTCACCAGACACATTTTAAATATACCATACAAATTCTTGGATGTTTTCCCATAAATATTTGAGGTGTAGATGAAAAATGATAACAGATATTAAATAACTTTAATTGGTATATTTAATTCATTTTAAACTATACAATAAATTTCCAGACTTCTTTCATCTTTTAAATGGCAATTTAGCACTTTAAAATGCTACAAGATAGGTACATCCACATATTTGAAAACAACTCCAAAAGGCAAAATAACTGCACTAACAGCAAATTTAGAAAATCTGTGCCTAGAGATCTAATTTACTGATTTTTTTTTTTTTTAAAAGGAAAAACGAATTTTTCAGGAGCTGGGTCATATCAGAAAGAGATTTCATCTTCTAGCGTTACTGGCCAGAACCAGAAACATTGATCTAAAATACCCTTACTTTGATTTCTCAACTTTGATGTATTCAGATATAACTGGACAGAGCTACTGTATGGATAAGGTTTATGAATAAAATTGTAATTTTCAAAAATGGTTATTTCTATGAAATTTTAGTCTGTGGTGGTTACAGTGTCGTCAGATCTGTTGATTTTCTATCAGCTTTTCAATTCAAAGCAGACGATCATGACCACCTTAGTCACTAAAACCAAATTCTACCCCAGAGGCAATTTGCATTCCCATTTTCAGACCATATGCATATTCAACTCAACTGAAGTAGGTGCTACGATACCCTGTTAGAAAACCAGGGCACTGCTCTTTACATGTGCAAAGAAAAAAGAATCAGCATATATTCAGTTTAAATAAGAGTAAAATGACTAGGAAGATTTCAACTACACAAATTATATACAATTGTATAAGATTTTAAAACCCTTAATCCTTCAACACTTGAGAGAGATGTTTGTTTAAAATATTAAGCTATTGAGGAAGCTTTAGCTCTTCATAAAAAAAGCATCAATATATTTTATTACTTGTTTTAAGCAGACAATGTCAAGATCTGGTCCTCAATGAGTAGTGGAGGCTATCTTACTGTAACAAGGCTAGCATCTTGAAAGAAAACACCACCACGTTTCAGGAGTTTTCTTCCCCCATCCAATTTATTCCTGCCCACGTTTCCCAGTGCTCTCAATCCCACATTCAGATTTCCTCTTCCTCCCACTCCCTTTCACACACTTGTAACCGTTCTTTTCCCCTTCCTTTTCAGCCCATCTCCCTTTGTCCTTCCAGCTCCACTGCTCTTATGAATCCACCTCTCCTCCCACTTCTGCTATTTCCATATTTCTTTTAAAACAAAACAAAAAAACAGAGGGAGAGAGAGAGAAGTCCCCAAAGAAATTCCCCCTTAAAAAAGGAAAAATAACCCACAAACAAAACCTCAGGGAATAACCCTGCAACTGTACAGAGCTCTGTTGTTCTGTATGCGACACTAGACTGTTATCTTTTGCCTTTTTATTTATTTAGACTATAAACCAAACAAGTTAAGATCAGAGATTGAATTCAGTAGGTCACTTGTTTGATTTCAGGAGGCAAAGATGGTTGGCTGGTGGAGTTTAGGTGGTTTAAGCAACTACTGCAAAAAACAGTCAAAATTAAGCTTCCATCAAAGAGGTGCAAGATTCTTCCTAAACTTATCGTCTTAACAGCATCCTAGCTGCATCAGCAGGATTACTTATATCTTGCACTACAACCAGTAGCAATCTGGAGGGCTCTGCAGTGTCTGGTTGCCATGTAACTATCATCTACATCCGAAGATACATTCATGTCTGGAATAAGAACTACGCTTTTCCCATGTTACTGGCTTTAACCGGAGTGTCGCTTCCCCTTTATCCTCCCCTCTCTGACTTCTCTACTTCTTTTCTCCAGGCGATGAGATTAAGTGCCTATATATCAAAGAACGATTGCCAAGGAAAGCAAAAGTTAGATTATCAACACAGAGCTCGAGCCTCAGTCCTTACACTCCTCGTAAGGCTGGTGTCAAAACAATAAGTGCTCCATATGCCTTTAGACACATTCAGCCTCACGTACTCTTGTCCCTTCACGAGGCATGTGTCGCCAGCCTGCAATGAATAGTGCAAATGCACCTGCACAGATCTAAAAATTTAACCTGAAGTTCACGTTAATAATGAAGCACTCCAGGTGGTCTGCAAGCTGGGACCGTAATGAGGAACTTTCAGTGACACACTAGTTATCAAATGTTGAGCCAGGTCACTACACATGAATAAAGTGATCTCCCTAGAAAGATGAAAGGGGAATTATTTTTTTCTTTTTAAGAGAGATTACACTTGCCTTCTGTAAAAAGTCTGAAGAAAGACAATGTGCTAAAACATTTAACGTGATTAGACTGGAACTGAATAAAACACATCAAGAACTATCAAAGGAGCAGAAAATTATTCTGAACTGTATATGCAACAGTGGTTAAATCCCACCTGGTGCCCTCTCAACCCCTGCTGACAGCAGACCTCTTAACTGTGGTTGCACCGCTTGCAAAACCGGTGGAGGAATGACGCTGATCATTCTTGTTGCTGCTGGGGGAAGGAAGCAGGGGCACAGGGAATGTCAGAGGGGATAGCACTGGCCCTGGGAACCGGGAGCACCTTTCTCACAGCCCAACGCCTGTCTCTGCTCACCACTTACCAATTCCAGGGAGCAGGTTGCCCCCAAGCTCTGTAGGGACAGCCTTCAGGAAGAGGCATGACAAGCATCTGAAGGAAAATTAGGGTCTCCTTCAATCTGCAAGGGACTGAGCCCCCATTTGCCCTGCTTCACACCTGCTCTGTCCCCTGGCAAGTGAGAGGGATATGAAAACACTCTGGGACTCTTCACAGGGAGCTTGCTGAGGTCAGAGGATGAGGGACAGACACTGTCTGTAAGGTATCGTTCTGTTTCAAAGAGCCCAAGCAGTATATGTATAGAGAAAAACACACATAGGATACAAAACTCATGTCCTACATTGCCTGTGCATCAGAAGGTCTTCCTACAGCCCTGGACGGCAGGTCATTATGGCAGCCAGCCATATAAGCAGCTACATAAGAGTTCTGATCTGTTCAGTCCCATGTGTGCACAACCCGTATAGCACATCTAGTACAAAACACTTTGTGTTCTTGGCTGAAACAAGGCTTTGCCCTTGCTAAGGAACAGCAGGAGGAAGCAACGGTGTACAGAAGGCAGCTCGTTCGTACAGCCACCTCAGGCATCCCCTTTCATCCCACAAGGAGAAAACAGAATCAGGATCCAGAAATGAGAAAGCTGAGAAGGTCTTATGCTTTACAGCCTTTTCTAAATTTTTACCCCAGTGGCTTGCCCTAAGGGAAAATTACTTTTAAAGCTTTGCCTACTGAGAAAGAAATGCCAGGTATTGTAACAGGGAGCAAAGAAATATCAGATTGCACACTCAGCAACATGTATCATGACTGTATAGGAGTAGGTTGATGAAACCTGGAAATGGGGAAGGAATGAAAGAGAGCAGGATGGTCCCCTAAAAACTTAGCAACACTAGGTCTGTTTGAAGTTCCCCTACATATTGTAATATTTCTGTGACTAAGCACTAGAACAATAGAATTATGTTAGAAATCAAGTTCAGTTCAGACTACAAAAGTTCTTCATATATTTCACAGATGGGTATAGTACAAGGACACAGAAAAATACATGGAATAAAGTCTCTGAATTTTGTTTGTACTTGATCCTGTAATCGAAGGCAAGCAAGCTTTTACTGTTTTCTACTCTACTTCTTCATGAAAAAGGTATTTCAGTGAGATGCCCAAAGATATAATAAAAAATATCCCCAAAGGTATAACAAATCAGTTAGTTGTTCTTCTCATAAAGATAATTAAAGCCCTATACAGAAATTATGGGAAGTTTCCTTGCCAATATGCACAATTCAAAATCAACAGCATTCAACCTCTTCAGAAAGATGAACACATGCAATCGTACCAGCTTGAAAAAACAAAAATAAGTCTATTTACTGCGTGACTCTGGAAACTAAATGTAAAGCTTTCCCTGAGAGAAAGCCAGCTCCAAATCTTATGAAGCTGTTTTAGCTTAATTGTTTTGAGATGTAAATGTAAACAATGCAGAGTGACATTCTTCATTTGGGAGAAAAATCAAAACCAAAGAATAAACACAGTTGCTGAATCTGAAGCAAGCTGTTCACTGTCCTGAAATAATATAACTTACTTAGACATGTTTTCATGCTGAGAAGCTGGAGAAGCCAGTGTTGCTTCAGGGCCATTTGAGACACTTTTGCACCTAATGAGGCCAGCATATTTTTTGCAAGATAGTCTTATTTTCTTTTTTTCCAAGCATCCCTACATGGAAACAGATATCAACTTCGGAAATATTGCAGCCTGTGTATTATCAGCCAAATAAATCATTGTAGTTCTGGGGAAAAAAAACAACACCTGGAACAGGAATAATGGAAAAATGAATCCAAAAGCAAAAAACGTCTAGGAACTAAGTGACAAGTTATTATTCCCATCAGCGTGCAGGCCTCGTTGCCAGAAAGAATTAATCCTGATACTAATTCGAAGACTTCTACGAACTAATACTAAACATACCTATTTTAATCTTTTTAAAATTCATTTTTAGTAAAACCTGAGGACTAACTCTGGCAAGCTGTTCTCAGAAGTCAAGCTCACTATTTTTCACATCACCTGAAACATGGTCTTCTGTCCCTGAAGGACTCTTTCTGAAGAAACAGTATGTTAGCATTCATTGCTGTAACCCATTGATGTATATTTTATTTGTGGTTTTAAAGTTTTCAACCACTTTTCTTTGATGCAATGTATAATCAGTAGTAGTTAAAAGACTACCTTAAAAAATGGAAGCCTCTGAACAAATTTTGTGATAAACCATCAAAGGGGTGGAGTTTGAATTAAAAGCCTGAAGGGTAAGAAACAAATCAAACTTGAAACAACTGAGGTCTCTAAGAACAATGGCAGGGATGGGGGAAAGCTCTAGCATTAACAACACTGGAAAGCTTAATTCAAAACAACTCTCAGACACAGCTTCTTTCGTTACCCGGATCTAGAATGAAAACAATGGATCAACCGTTCACCAGTATAAATGTGAACCTTTACGTTTCTATACTGAAAATGGTTCAACAGTCAACCGTAAAATCATACTTCACAGCCCAATGAAAAGTGATCACACAGGATCCTTAAATGAAAGGTAGCATATCTCAGGTCACGACTACTGACTTGCGGTCCATGGAGGGCTTAAAAACCCTACTTTGAAGGAATCCATGGAAGGTAACTAAGAGAAGGCGGCATGCTGGTAGCAGGCTTAAACTCACGGTACATACATGCCATACTTCTACTACAAAATGTATAGTCATTCACAAATTAGAAAAGGCTGAAAAATGCTTCTGTAGACAATTTAGTAATTCATTAGTAATGAGAATGTTTTATGGGTACCTTACGCTTTAGAACAAACACGCATCAATTGTCTCTCTCATTTTTCTATTATACTTAATGCCAAATTTATGTAAATATAGATTACTAATGAATGACGAGAAACTAGAAAATACAAGCTTCACTTATTTTTACTTAATAGATTAAAACAATTACCAATCTACAGGTGGAAAAGTTTACTGCATTTCCTGTTCACTCTATTTAAAAAGTAACATTATAATTTCAAAACCTTCTGAGAGTCACTTGCCTCCGAGCAGTCTTTTACATCATTTCAAAGCTCAGGTCCTTGAGCTTTAAAAATAATACTTGAGTTTATTATTCCAGGCAAAGAATTCTACTGAAAACTCTCTTTCAATGTTTGAAAAAGCATTGATGAAATGGTGGCAAAAAGTTCACAGCCAGGCTGGCAGTCACAGAAGCAGTTTTACCAGTGCTCCACAAAATTCAGATTCAAACAGACCCCTGCGTAGTTCAGACCTTTTCAAATAGACAGGGGCAGATCTGTTGTGGAGCTTGGGAAGGCTGCCAACCTTCAAAATCAGCAGTGTAGCTGGGAAAAGGAGTCTGAACTACTGCAACACCTGAAACCAAAAATGTAGAGCTCATAAATAGTTCTAAACACATTTAAACTAAGAGTAATATAAAATTTTAGTCCTCATTAGCGTTTCCTATGTATATCAATCAGAAACGATAATATAACTCCTTGAAACAACCAAATACTGTGCGCATTTTTTTAACTGCAAAATTAAAGATACAGAAAAAAGGTCTTGCATAACACAAAGATAAAAGGTTTCCTTCTGAATCCAGCTACTGTTAACATTTGCACCTGGTGCTTACATAATTAAATACAGAAAACAACAATTGTACCCTAAGAAAAACTTAATTAGATTAGGCATGTAGTAACAAATGCAAAATTACCATCATTAGTATGTCAGTGTTCTACAAATGGAAATGCTTAACTGCCAAGCCTACAACTCTCATGTCTGATTTCTTCCCACAGATGAGGAGGAGGCAGCCATTTGCACCCTTTTGTAATTTTAGGGCAACTGCATCAGGGGAGACCTACTCACAAAGGAGCAGGCAGGAGTACTGCTGTCATCTTGTCTCTCTCTCCAGAAATTCAGAAGGTGTACTTTCATTTACAGACATTTTGCACTACAAAAGCAAAACCAGGTTGGGCAGCCTGGAACAAACTAAGGAGTCTACAAATCTCTTATGTGTCCTGATCCTTCATCATTAGCCTTGTGGGCTGCTTCACAGGCACCTGCTAAAGCCAGATAATATTTAAACTGCTATTTGATAGCAGTTCCAGAGAAGACCTGAAACAACTTGTTCAGTAAGAAGTATTAGGTTTTAAATAACATAAATGAAAGAAAAACACATAATTAAGAACTCAGATTGTTTTTAAAAAACATACAGCCATATGCTTGATGGCAAACCTGTCACACCCACCAGTGTGGACTCTGCCTTCCTTGCGCTGCAATACAAAAAGCCTGCAATCACATTTGGCCTTGCAAAAGGAAAAAAGCCTTTCCTTTATTAAGAAAACCCAAAGAAGCACTAGGCAAAATTGTGGTCTGACCTTAAACTTTACCATGCAGTCAAGAAATAAAAAATAAGGAGTCTGGTTTATGAATTTTGGAAGCAAAATTCACATTAAGATAGTATGGGGCACAGATACGATTGTTTCTTGACAAAACTATAGATACATAAGGCTACCCAGCTGTGCAGCCATGAAACATATTTTTCTTGATTAAATAAGGAGCTATGGCAACCAAGGGTACTATGGCCTCACATATGCTGTAATAATGAGACATAATGAAGGGTCTTCTGGGAGCTCTCCCACAACTGTTAAAATTTTATAGCATCAAATTTGGGAATTAATTTTGAAAAAGAGAGAATCCTACTTAATATTTGATGTGCATTGGTACTTTTTTCCTTTATAATGAAACATCCACACTCTTTATGTTTAAAAAAATTCAACTGCTCCTGCCGAATCAACTCTCAAGGGAGAAGAAGATAATAATATCTAATATGAACTTTACAGTATTTGCTTAGTATATCCTATTTGCAGATATCATCTTATTTGAATAATCATATGTTTGCAATTTTCCAGCTCCTGATGAAAAACTGACCTGTCATCAGAGTGAATTTCCTTCAAAACGCACATATGACTGTTATCTGTACCTGGTGTTATTAAGAATATTCATTTTTTTGACACTCGTTCCACTAGTTACCTACATATAAACTTATACATATAAGAGGTCTCATCTCAGTCCATGGTGAGGTCATGCTACTTTTCTTTTCTGTAAAAAGTGACTCAAAATAATTGCCTGATAAATCTGCCGATTCTTTGTCCAGCTGTCATTTCAAGGGAAAAGTTTTCTGCTGAATCTTTTGTTCTCTGGGAGGGCAGGCAGTCCTGGCTGAAGTGCTAATTGCTTGTAAGCCCAGAGAAGAGGCTAAATTCCACCGCAGCTGGGTTGTATCTGGATTGAACAGAGGCTCCACCCTTGAACAAATAATCCCTGTGGAGAAATTATTGCCCAGTCATCAAGGGTGAAGAAATACAAAGAAGGTAGTAACACCAGGGGTTTTATCCTTTTACATCGACAATACTGCCTTCATTCCTAAGAGCAATGGAACAGCAGATGGGGTGACCACCGTGGTACAGCTAGGTCGGGCTAACCATTTTACATCAAAATTGTGATTGAAAGATAAACAAAGATTACAACCCTAACTGTAGGTTTCCATAAACAATTTCTTCACTTACAGCAACTCTGAAATTGGCAGTTCTCTTTCATTTGCTTGAGTAATGAATTCATTCGGCTCGACAAATTACTGCCGGTTCAGAACACTTTTCCCTTCATCCCAGTACAAACTGGCGAAAGGAAGGAGAAAGGGGCGCTACCTGCATTTAGGGGCAGATGGCATGATTCAGGATGAGAGGGACTGGTGACTAAAGCTGTGATTAGGATATGGCATAAGAGTGAAGCTGGCAACGAAAGGGCACAGGCACACGAATTCAAAGAGAGAGAATCTGGGAAATTGGCCTGGGACTAAAACTAAACCGTTTCCCAGTAAAGAAATCAGACAGTGAGCCAGGAGCAGAGAGAAACTGTGACTGGCTAGACACGGAGACTAATTTTTAGAAGTGAACATTAAGGTAAGAAGTTAGAAGGGGACACTCACTCCCCACACCCCAAATGTTTGAGAACAGGGTCTCACATTACAATCTGCCCAGCAGCAGAGGAAGTCATCACTCATCTCTTCCCCTTCGCACTTGTTTCCACACCCATCACTCCTCTCTCAATCAGCTCTCTGCTCCTTAATCACGTCAAAGCAAACTTTTTTAAGACCGCAGCCTGAAATCATCTAAGTAAAAAACCTCCCTAAAACCAATCCCTCTTTAATATGTAAATTTAGGCCAACAGACTTTCGAATGGATGTGATTAAGGGAGCAGTAAACTGTAAAATGCAGGTAGTGGGACTGGGAACAAGAGGTAGAGAAGAAGGTGGGAATCTCAAGGTGAATATCAGTCTGACGATTTATAATGTTGCATTACACCCTGAGTTGATGTACAAGTTCCAGTTTGCAGACTCGCTTGGAATTTACCAGACATACTTTTTGAAATTTAAGGACTTCCATTTCGTTACAGAAATTAGTCCCTTGCTGCATAGCTTGGGCCTTAAAATTAGAATTCTGACCTTAATCTCTGCTTTTCTTTTCTTTTTTCCTTTTGGTAAAGGTAACACCATTGTTTTGGGGAAGACAAATATATTACCTATGAAATCTTTAATTTACTTATGAAATCATATACCGAACTGATAAGTACCATAACAAATACTGGTTTGCAGACCAGAATTTAAGTACACAAAAAGTGAAACACGGTTTATGCTTGGAACAAAGAGGATGACTGAGATGAGGTTCCAGCTGGAAAAACAGTGCAATTGTACAGTTAGAGGCAACATCATAATACATATATGCATAGAGACTGCGAGCCTGCAGGCAACTTTAATTTTGGCACTTCCTAACTTTAAGCACTTGGTTTTGCACCTTAATAACATTCTTTTAACATTGTGTGCATATAATACACTCATAGATCACTCAGCCAAGACATAATTGGTTTAATCATCCACATTTGTGAATGACTTGTGACGCTTACGTGAGTTTGCTAAGTTGCAGCCCTGCCCAATAAAAATTAACAGATGCCTCTATGAAGCCCAGAGAAACAAGCTGATAATGTAAAAGGAACAGACTGAACCGCAACAGTAGAAGTGTGACAAAAAATATTTTGTTCTTTGCTACTGTATATGTAGCCAAAACTACAACACTACAGATCTGTCAGTCCAAATGGCAAAAGTATGATTTTGAATTTTAAAAAGATAAATTAGCTTTAAAAGAAACTTGAATAAGAAACCCTACACAGTACAAGGCATTTACAGAAGAACAAGGAAAAAGATGTAAATAAGGTGATTTGTAAAAGAAAAAAAAACCCAACTATTTTACACATAATTATAAGGTAGCATTTTTAATGGGAGAATCATTGACATTCTTCTGCTGTTGGAAGAGGCTAGATTTAGTAGATAATAAAATTAGCTACTTTCTTAATCCAGAAGACTGTATTTTTGTCATAAAAAAGATTTTTAAATGCTTTGTTATTAATACTATATATACAAATTCAAAATAAAAGTAAACAGCCCTTCTCTAAATATAGAAAAGCCTCAAATAAGAACAGTGAATCGCTGTTTATTTAGAATTACTAATGGTGGTAGCCTCAAATACGTCACATTTTTCCTAGATTCAATTTTATCTCCATTGGTGTAATACTAGTTATCTAGCAGTATCTTATTTCCAGTTAGTGGTCCTTCTGCCATTCCTTTAGAGAATTTGCTGTATAACCAATTAAGGTCTAATGGTCAGAAAGTTGCTCTTAGTAGAGTATGTTTTCTCTTTTTCCAACTATCATCCTGTTTCTGCTCATGAAACTGGTACTAAACTTAAAATTCCTCTTCCTTCCAGATAGGAATCAAAATTCCTATTTGCAAAACTGATATAGGCATGAAACCCCAGTGAGTTATGCTTTGCCTTCAGAGAGCTGATTTTTGCTCTTTTTTGCTTGGACCTTTTGCAAAACATACAGTTTCCTTGTCTCATTTTCCCAACTGTAAAATGGAGAAAACATTACTTCTCTGTTACAGAGCAATTAGGATAAATGCACCAAAGGTCTGTGGAGCACTTGGATTCTGTGATAACAATGCTCACACGGATGAGGTTCATCATGCATTTTCTTTCATAGCAAAGCCATCCTCAGCGATTCCTGTCCCTGGTTACTTCACACCTCAGTTTACTGTTCCCCCACTACAACTGATTTTAAAAATAAAGTCTAAATTGAATCTACAAAGTGATTCAGGCTAAACTTGAAGCCCTAGAAAGGGTGCAAAGGAGGGGGGGGGGGGTGTAAGCTTTTTTATTTGTTTCTGAAATCATGGGAGCATCATTTGTAGCTTGCTGTATGGCATGAGAATGAAAATTAACAACTGGAAGCTGCACTACCATCCGATTTTATCGGTTAGAAAAGACGAGCAACTGCAAAGACAGACTTGTACATACAGGTTTTCCACTAATTCTTAAAAATCAGTTCCACCTATATGAGAGTTTTAATCCTTCATTAGCAATCACCACATTTCTTTTTTTTTTTTTTAATAATTCCCCAAGTTCATTCCACTTTATACGGTCTGTTTTGATAGAGGGTTCTCAAAACTGGAAGGAAGAGAGCTGCAAAGAGAGGCATACAGAAAACAAAGAAGGAGAGATCTTTCCAAAACTCAACCATCTTGCCAGCCACCCTGCTGGAGATTTTCTTGGCTTTTGAAAAGCTGCATGTTATAATCTGTAAGCGTTTTGCACAGAACAAAGGAACTTTGGAAAAATGTGATCAGCAAAGAGCGACTCATAAACGAGTAGTGAAGCTCTGTGGAAAGAGCAGAAAATTTGAAATAGAAGGTGAGATGTGAATGCAGACCTGATTTCATAATCCTTCATTCTACGCAGCAAGAAGAGAGCTGTAATCTCTTTCTATAATACCAGTAATTTCAATACTTGGTTTTTGCTTGTCTCTATAGTTTAATCCCGGGTTTTATTCAAGATTTTCTCTGAAAATATGGTGACTAAGAAGTAATTGCTTTAATTAGAAACAAAAAGAAGAAACTATTGTGAATTCTTTCCATTACGGGAGGTGGGGCATTAAGGACGATGACAGCCTCCAATCTCTGACCTTTGGGGAATGCGAGTTTTCATGCCCGAGTACATCAGCAGACATAGTTAGAGCTACCTTCTCCCTCCTTCCGGGGAGGTGCTAGTGTCATGCAATGCCCATATTTTCATTTTATTGGACGCGCACACATTTTAAAAAGAATAACCAACAAAGATCAACAAATAGCTGCTGCCATTTTTCCATGCCTTACTGCTCATACCTCTATCATTTATATACATTTCATGTAGAATGTAAGGAGCTTAGGGCTTAGAGATACTTTTCAGGAACTCTCTAGTGATTAAGGTCTTTGTTTTATATTTACGCATACCAGCGTGAAAGCTTCAGTAAATGGTTTGGTACTCAAAAGTGCTTCTATGTCTACAAGTCAAGTACCTCCATCACTCCTTTATTTCATTCGTTCTATTTCTTTCAATATCAGCTGCAAAAATAAATAAATGTGTTTTTTAAATGTTTTAAATTGCATTTCGCATTTTCCTCCTACTGAATAGTCAGTACTTCTGTTACAGGACCAGGAAAATAGCTGTAGACCTTAAATCTGAAAAACAGGTTTAAAAACACCACCACCCCTGTTTGAGCCTAACAAAACATGTCTTCACTGCAGTGCTCGCTTCATTCTTACCTCAGCAAAAGGGACACCGTCGAGATTGTTAGGCGTGAAACTGAACAACTTTGACAGGTGTCCCAATGTACAGATTTTTCTTTAAGGAAACCAACCAAATGCTTAATTTTAAAAACTGTCTTCTGTAGACCAGCACATATATATACTCGAATGCCTGACTTACTATATTCTCATTGTAGCACACAGCCACACTTGTTGCTTCCTGCACTCCCAGACTCTATTTTCACCCTGGGAGCTGTGCTCTTCACCTTCAACTACAGGGGGAGAGTCTCAACAGAAGTATCCTAAGATGCTTGAGCAGCACCTTGGTAAATGAAAAACTAATTGTATTTTCTGCATGCAAGACATACGTGTGAGACATATACGTAGTCTTTGTCTATATGTGGAAAAAGTGTCTAACATTTTTAGAGCATATGTCCAATTCACGTAACAAACATACCGTGAATTGCCTTATACATCATGTGATATCTGTGGATTAGGGAAGCTTTGTGATCTCTCATCCTGATTTGCAGCTCTGTCCTGTAACATGAAACAAAAACGGAAAAAAGAAACAAATACATTCCTTACATAACTGCCTGCCTTTTCGGCTTGGATTTTTATCAAGAGCACCTTAAGTTTTCAATGACCATGAACTAAAGGTCTTTCCCAGTCTAACAAAATTAATGCCATATTTTTATTTATACACATGTGCATGTGTGCGTGCACACACACACTAAGTCTGACGTTCTGAAAAGACTGCATATTCAGTCACAAATATATATAGTGACATGTATATATATAAGTATGTATATATGAAAGCCATATATATATGGCAGAAACTGTGTACGTTCATTTTTTAGTTGTGGGTACATAACACTGTAATTACCTCATAACAAAATTAAACAAAATGAGGAGAGTAAGTGTGACGGTCTATCTGAGTAAGAAAAAGGCCTCACAATTAAGTGGGAGCTCAGAGTGTTGTGGACTCAGCATTCAGTAACTGATGAGTGAAAAATAAAACATCACCTTCTAATGCCTAATTAAGTCAACACAGCAGCAATATTAAAAGGCTGAGGACAGTGGTGAGTAAGTATGCCTGGACACGCTAAATTTTAGATTTTTTTCATGACAGAAACATACGGTCATGTTCCTATACCACTGGCTGGAACAGGAGAACCACTTTAAAGGATCACAGGCTGAACATGTATTTTAAAAAAGTCTTCGTTAGGGAAAGTCATTTATGTGGATCAACAACTATATGTACACATTTGAAACTTAACATCTGATCACATACCTGTATCAGTTCCTGTAAATAGCAAAACATAATTTATTTATTTTTTAAGTAACTGCTGGGAAAGTGTAATTAACAGGATACAATTAGGCAACAACTAAGAAATACTTAAAATCAATCCAGAGACTTCCTGTTTATGATTATTACCTGTAACTATACGAATGTACAAAATGACTGAAGAAAGGAAGTTAGCACCCTATCTAGCCAAAGAGCAAAATATAGATCATATTTAAACAACAAACAAACAAACAAACAAAAAGAAACTCTATGAAGTAGAGCACACATTTAAATAGTCATGGCAGTTTGGGTTAAGGGTCTTTTGAAACAAACTATGCTTATTTTTTTATAGAGCTATCATCACTGTATCTCTAGATGCACTACAAAATGAGAAAATCCACTAGTTTTAATTAAAGCTGAACTGAAACTCACGTGGAAATATCCACTGCAGTAACAGAAGGCAAAAAGCAAACATACATACACAGATTGAAGAAAGAAAGAAAAAACATTTCAAGAATAACTGACCTGTAAAGAAAGATTCTGCTTACATAGGAAGTTTGAATAAATTCTATAAAAGCGGTTGAATTACAGAGAAATCTATTTGCTTTGATCTAATCCAACAAAAAGCTCATAAATAATAACAAGATTTTGGGCTGAACCAAACACCTTGAAAGGGTTACAGTCTACCCTAAGCTACTGGGCTACCAAGGGAACTAGTATTACAGCTATACAGAAAGAAATACATAAATGCATAAATATTAAAATTTTAATTGGCTGATGTACTGTCACAGTGGGGGAACTGTGGTGGATACAGGCCTCTCAAACCCACTCTATTTACAGAGATGAAAAAGAACAGCATGCAAATAGTAAAAAGAGATAAAACACTTTAACAACGCTACAGAATTGCAGCAGCAATCTTCTAGCAGAAAGGGATTAATTAGCAACAAAGGCAAACAGCCATTTGCCTTAAGTTATCAGTTCTTCTACATGATCATTATTCGCTAGGAAAATCTTTGTACCTTCATAGCTATTATCTAAATACCTAAGATACGATGGCGCAGTGTACAAAGCAACTGAAAGCTTTTGAGGCTAGCTGAAATCCCAGATGAAGCACATTTGTTCCATGAAGCCATTTGTTGCAAGCACACCCCAATCTGACAAATGTATTTGACATGATACAAGAAAATGCCAACAGACCGACATAAAAAAATACAAAACAATAACGCTTATTTTCTCGATGAAAGAATCCTGTCACCGCTCCTTTCCCGAACTCTTTCTTCTCCTCTCAAGGGATGCATTCATGTTATGTGCACGTCATGCACAAATTTGAACTTTGGATTTAAACCCTTGCTTCACTTGCATTTAAATTATGTAAATATCAAGCCCAAGCCCTGTGAAATCCAAAACAGAGAGCATCTCATCCTGGTTCAGGATAAAACAGGCTTGTCTTCTTCCTGTTACACATTTTGAACAGGCTAGTGTAGGGTCAGCCTAATATTAAATGTATTCTCCTTTTACATTGCTATGGGGTGCTTTGCAAGTTGTCTCATTCCTGCCTCCAATTTTCTCTTGTACAAGTTCCTGTACTTTTCTCGTTTTCTCTCTTACAACTGTCACTTCTCAGGGTCATGAATATTCATTTGCCATGTAAGTTGATGTCAGTGAAAAACCTCCTTTTTTGGTAGAGATTTAACTATCAGAAGGAGGCTGGAAATGGTTAGTAGTGTATCCAAGTCACAGCCGTGACAATAAAAACTTTACCCCTGGCCAAGGGGAGGGATGTTAAGAAAAGATATTTCTATCAGCTGTTCCTTCCTGCCACTACTGACTGGATAAGCACTGGCTTTTTGAACCCATTAGTCTGCAACTAACTGGCAAATAGACAGGGTGGCTGGCAAACACCAGTGACTCTGTAGCAGCACCCTACCAGCAGTTATCCTCTACTTCTTTCTATAGCATTAGCAGCAGCCATGATGGTTTTGCTACACACCTGCCATACCCATGTTTGAAGACAAACAGCTCCACCATCAATTTGGACCCAAGTGGTACAACCCAGATGCTCAAACACTGGTATGTAGCAGTGTTTCAGCTGCCCCAGACAAAGTGACATTTCTGGCCCTCAGTTGTCATTCTGGAAAGGTGCAGATGCCCAGCCAACCCTGCGTCCTGTCTGCCAGATCCATGCCTGTATCTCGGAGAGCTCATTGGGCTGATGTGGCACTAGATGCTTGCATGTAGGTGAGCGTAGCTGCTCGCATTTTGAAGCGGCATACTGACCCTCGCACAAAGTCCGTCTCCTGCATCATGTGATTTTGCTCTCAGGCTCAGCAAAAGACTCCAGCCATTGAATAGCTCATTTCCCTCCTAATAAACCCATTTTCCAGGATAGAAGTCAATCTGTGGTAATTTCTTTCCAGCAGGAGAAAACACTTTTTTTGCCACTATTATAATCTAACACAGAGGTAAAGGCGAACAAAGAAGGCAGGCAAATCCCACTTTCAAAATGGAGTCTACCCGATAACGTACAGAGAAACCCAGTTCCCTACTGTGATCATGAACACAATACAAGTTCCCCATGCTGTAACAGTTGCTTAAAATGACATGCCTACAAACCATATCTTGGCAGACTGGAGAGGTAGGTCTGGTCTACATTTAAGATATGCTAACATACTTATGGCTATATAGGAATTAATTTTTTCCATGCCAGCAAAAGCCCTAGAAAAGACACAGTTACACTGGCCAAAAAAGAGAGAGACAGAGAGACGGAGAGAAACAGAAAAGCAGACAGATCTTTTGGAGCAACCAACTTAAACTGGGTCCAAACAATACTTACAAAAGACTGCGAATATAACCTGTCTCCTCTCAGAGTTTTTAAAGACAAAATTACCATTTTAAAGTACAGAGCTGACAAAAATTATGTTCATAACAGGACACAATAAACAATGATGTCTCCTTCCCCAACTCTAGTATAGGCAACAAAATCTTATGAGGGGGAAAAAAAAAATCCCTAGCTTGCTATTTTAAATAGACCCTCAATTTAAGGTCAAAGAAAGCAAGCCAATCCAGAAATCAGCATGCAATAAGAACTTTGTTACAGTCAGCAAATTACTAAAGGAAAAATGAACCCCAAGGAAAATAACTGAAAATGAGGTGGGGACAGTGGGGCACAAAACCCCCAAAAACCCACAGACTATCCAAAACTGTAAGGGGGAGGAGAAATCTCAGCTCTTTCTCACTTTGCTTTAACAAAGTGCATGAAATCACATACTTTCATTCCTTGACACAGCTGTAAAAGAATGTAAAGAAAAAAATTGCCATGTAAAATAGGGCATTTTGATTTCTCAACAGCCACAACTTCATGATACATTTTCAAAAGGGGTCACTTTTTCTCAAAATAGCAAATGTTTTTTCCTCACTCCCTCCAAATGCAGGTAATTTTCTTAATAATTTTCACCTTTGCACTGTTGAACATAATGGGACAAATAATACATGATGCACAAATAAGTCATAAACACTTTGTGCAAGTTAACAGGAGCAGTGAGATGCTGAATGTGTGATAAATCTAGACCTGAAAGCGAAATATGCCTCCTAATTAAAAATCAATTATTAAAAACAGTAAAGAATGAAGAAGAAAAAAGGCTCACTCACCAAACTCATAATGAAATCCTGGAACTTCAGAGTTATTTGAAAAGCAGAAAGAAACCTTCGACATCTATATTTAACTAAAGATTCTTCTAAGGCTCTATTGTGTGCTTCTCAATTTTATGATTAAACAGTTCTGTGAAAAATTGTTTCTGGTATCTTTTGTACTTTTATCTCTTCATTCCAAATGGTCATGAAAATGAATAGACAGCATTCAAATGGGGAATGCAAGAACAAATCATTACTCTGGCTCTGGGAAATCAAAGTACACAGATGCCCTGATGTGGCTCCGAGCTGACGCAGGGATGATAAGCAGCCACCCAAACCCACCAGCACCTGAACTTACAACCAGGTGCATTATGTTTGCCAACAACATCGCCCATTGGGTTCCTCAACAGTTCTCCTCCAGAAGATGGTTTTAACATCCGTATTGAGTAATTCACAAGCATTAGATCAGGGTGTTCAAATAACCATTTCCAACTATTTTGAGTTCAATTCTAGAAAGATTTTGAACAGAGAACAGCTCAAAAGCAGCTCAAAATCACAAAAACCTGTTGCGTGAGCTTGGGCAAGTGGAAATTTCTGGTTTTAATTTTCTGTAAAACTAAGATACGTATTCATACCCCCAGCAGTGACAGAGAGATTAAATTAACGAGCATTACTGAAGAGATCTGAATCCCATTATTGGAAAAACTACACTGGTATTATGCATTATCATAAATATTCAGCATCTGCAATCAAAAGAAGGCTTTGGTGTTTACGTATATAATAAAGTTTTAATAATTCACTAGCAATATTTCACGTGGAGTGCTGCTGCTACTTCCTCCTGGAAAAAGGAAAAAAATATATCCAGAATTTAAAATCCAAACCCATTCAACCGGAAACAAAATGATCCCTTCTACAGAGAAATGCACGTTGCCAGTAACAAGTCATTTTTCCCAGAGGTAGGGGCTCCGGGCTTCATCTGCCTGCGGCAGGCGGGTGGGCCAGCCAGGGGTGCCTCCATCTTGTGCTCCCCTGAGCGAGCTCCAGCCTGCAGACCCTGTGCACCCTTCCCTTCTCTGAAAGGGCACAGCCAATGCATGCACCCAAGGCCGGAGCCACAGACACCTCATGGCGGCTGCCCAAAGTCGGGATTACTTTGGGAGCAAAATTCTCAGGATTTTTCCTCAAAAGACTTGGAAAACCTAAGTGAGTGCGCTCTGAGGACGCGTCGGCCACTCCACCCAAGGGCGGCTCACGGCACCTCCAGAGCACAAACACAGCCCCTCAACCACCAGCAGCCAAACTCTAAACCATAAAATAGTCAAACTTGGTATTTTACCTGCATCGCAAGCAAGGGGGTATGTTGTTATCCTTCCACCGGAGATTAAAGGATCTGGGATTGTGTTTCACAGGGTTTTGGCCACAGGGGGCTGCAGGGAGACCTCCTCTGTGGGAGGGCATTGGGGCTGCCCTGTGCTGCCCGCAGCCAGTTCCCCAAGGGACCCACTGTGCGCCAAAACTCAACCTGCCACAGGAGCTTCCTGAGACCACTGAGGAAACTTATTTAAGAAATGGTGGTAAAAGCCCAAAATGATGCCAGGGCAGAAGGAGAGAGGGGAGATGCAGAAGAGAAGATGCAGCAGCACACTGACCCAGCCTCGTGTGCCGCCATCACCTCAGCCTGCCCTGAGGGGGCAGGAGACCAGGAGGTGGTGGGGTGGCAGCAGGGGGGTGGGAAGGAGGCGGTTTTAATTGCCAATACATTAACTTGATTGAGACTCCCCCACTTCTAACACATAAAACACAGGAAAAATCCTGACTTGACTCACAGCGTGGGCTCATCCAGCCTGCCACGGAGGTAGAGCCATGTCATCTAGTGGCACGCTGAACGGACATCAACTTTTGAAGTATGGTCCAGCTGAATAAATACCACAGAAAGTCAATAGCCAAATCCTTTCAGCAGCAGCAGTGCTCTGGGAACCTGACTGGAATTTGAATATTTGCATTGATTTTTTTTTTTTTTTTTTTTTTTTTTTTTGGATGTTACCAGCTGGGAGCAAGTGCTGGAGAGGAGGTACACGGACAGCTCCACAGGAACATGAATGGTTAGCGAAGGATTACCTTTTAAAGGATTTTCCTTTAAACAAAGAAAAATTTGGTATACTGCAAACAACTAACTCGAATCAAAAGAAACAGATTAATCCAACAGGATTACCAGGTAAGGCTTCCCTGTACTTTAATGTCCAGACACACAGCCGAGAAACATGAACTGTTTTATTGAGACACCTGGGTGCAGTTGTCAAGCACCTTTTCATGGTCCACAAATAAGGGAGGCCTGTTCAGTTAAGGCTGTTAAAACAAAAGCTTTGACAACTTCTCCTCAAGCCTCACAAGCAACAGCGATCTTCTGTCTTTTTACAGAGCCCCTTCCTTTACCCTGGCATATGTAAGCTCTGATCATCAAGTCCTTTTAACTCCAGCCAGGAAGGAAGATTAGTCGCTGCCTGTTACCGCTCCTGCACTGTGAAATTTCCACAACTGAGCTCTTCTACTTCCCTCTGGGAGGCAGGGGAAGTCACAGAAAACTGAGATCAAGCTCTTCATGGTTTTTCTTTTCCTGAATTGTTAACACTTGTGTAAGCTCCTACGGCGATGATACTACAGTATTACAAAAAGCAAAATAGCATCGATCTACAGCACCCATATATTTGGAAACAATACCCACTATGTGCACTTGTGCCTCTCTGTCTTACTAATAGACATGTTGGTAGCATCTCTTACATGCACCAAAGATTTGTACTGAAATCTACTTGAGTATTCTGGCAAGCAGAATAGGGTAAGCAACAAAGTTTTAAAAAAAAAAAGTGCAAAGATAAAACCTCATTGATTCACTAAAATGAGGTTTTACCATGTTTTAATTATTTAACTTTTTTTTAAAAGCTATTTATTTAACACGCATTCAAGGTTGCCTTGAAGTAAATTAAAAAAAAAAATCCTAAATACTTAAACACAACATAACATAAGGCAGTTTGGTTCCTTTATGTTTCAGTTAGCCCCATATACAGGTCAGCCCTAGTCTAATCCAGAGAGGAAAACAGATTCAGCAGCAGTCACACACCCTGCCTCTTGATGATATGAAACGTTATTAACTTTGGTGAGTTTTCCCATCTAATAATTTTACTTTTCTACCTTTTGAACTTATCATATATTGTTTTATAACCAACTAAACACTACATTTGCTCGGCATATATTTCACATTTAAGAAAAAATACAGCATTAAGCAAAGACTCACCTCCTCCACCTCCAAGAAGGCTGGAATTAGCTGCAAGAAGAACAAAAGGAGAACCGTTAGCATTGAGCTTCCTAAATATAGATGGAACAAAACCAGAAGATGTTTCACAAGAGATTTTCCATTGTTTCAGTAACTTTGCTACTCTCCACTTATCCAAAAACATTTACTGCAAAAACAATCATTTATGTAAATTGTAATCACAATCTTTACCTTTGCACTATTTTGCAGTATCTTTGAACATGTGATCTAATAAATAAAACAGTAATACAATTATTAAAGCTTAATGTGTTGAATAGTTTATGAAATTACAATCTTGAATTTATAATTCTATAAACCACATTCCTTTTTGATTACCAAATGAAGTAAAAGTCTTTCATTTTAAAGGAACTTAAATAGACTTTGATGCAACTTTTGATTAGCTCTCCTTGTTTTCTATGACATGGGACCTTTGAGGAGGATGATGAGAAACCTTGGCCCCATTGATATCAAAGGGTGTTTTACCATTGTATGCAATTAAGTTGGGATTTCACTCAGTATGCTTAATTGCCCCTGCACTGTAACCATCCAGCTATCCATGCCAGAAATGGATAAATCACTTATGGAAAGCAATTTTCAGAGCATGGTGATACAAGATGGTCCTTGAAATTAAGCTAGCACAACTGGAGCCATGCCAAACATTTTCCTTTCACTGCCTAGGCAAAAACAGAAGGAAAGCCTAGGCTTCTAAGCCTGCCTTGAGTAAAGTATTCACCCTTTAGATGTCTGGGAAACAAATCCCTGTCCTATCGTAATATAGATAAAACGCAGTATAAAAACAAGAGTACAAGGGATGGACACAAGTATTTCTTACTGCTTGCTGATGAGCAAAGGAGAAGCAAGACATCAAACCATTTCCTGCTCCAGGACAAGGGTAGATGGCAAGATACACAGAATAAATTAGGTATTTTCCAGTATCCAAAATTTCTACTCTTACACGTTATTGTTTCTATGATTTCTCTCTGCTTCCTCCATAGAAGAATGTGAACAGCAAATTCCCTGCTATTGGTTTTTTCCATCACTTTCTTGAGACTCTCACAAAAAATCGACAGTTACCTTGGTCCTCCTCATTTCTTTTTCAGATACTCTACAAACATCTCTGACTTAACATCCACTTTCAGCTCAACCATTTGCAGCCAGCTTTCACTGACACTGCGGTGAAACTGTCTTCATTGAAAAGCTAAATTTTCCATCAAAGTAGCATACCCAAGATCTCTGATTTATAAAGCAACGTGTAACATTAATACTATTATCTTACAGTGACTCAAGAAGTAGCTTTATATTATTCAAAATGCAATGCTCTTTAAAGAAATAAATATGCAGCTTTATAGCCAGCATAGCTGACAAAATCAAATCAAAATAAACTGCAAACTACAGGGACAGTCACCCATCCTAGGACTAGTTGTTCCTACACTCATTGAGTGAATTGTTGAGGCCAAGACCTAGAGGGATGTTCTTGTGCATCTATCTGATCTAAGTCTGGTTCTAATATTCTGGAAGATTAGATGGAGGAAAATGGGGCAAATAATCTTTGTTTCTAAACCAAAGCCATTTGTAGCCATTTTCAAAGAAGCACCTGACTTCCTTTTTGCTGTCTGGATTCTTCCTTCGGATGTAACTCAGTAAACCAGCTGAAAACTATCTACTATTCCTTCTGGTTCAGATTTCTGACACATCACTGAGGTGAACTGGCTCATGGAGAGATACACAAGTGGCAGAACAGTGTGGCTAGGGAAGAAAAGATGGGGCAACACAGTTTGGAGAAGACAGTGCAAATCCTCCCTTTTGGCTGTCACATACTGTTATATTAGCTCAAGATCCTTAACTTTCATGTATCTATATCCCATGAATCAACTATGTTGCTAGGACATCACTGACACAGTTACTTTGCTTTTACATAGCATAACAAGGCCGCTTTAGACTCTTGGCTATCCTCTATACAGTGCTAGCAGGGAACAAACATTTCCATATATAAATTGCCTTTAAAAAATACATAACAATAGTAATAATAAATGTGTGCAGACATACTGCAAAGAGTGCCACTGAACTTCAATCTTTCTATATTTACCTGCTCTTGCCCTCACTGAAATTCACTATTAAAGACACAAATTAAAAACAGCCCCACGTATTTCTACAGCAGATTCCTGTAACAGGTAACATCACCTTCACTGCAGTAAAGCCAGTATATCCGAGACAAAATACAGCATACTTCGTATCAAAAGAAAATAAAAGTAACAAAGTGTCATCTACTGCCATAAGTCTGCTATTCAAGATTATTCTTTTTGGCACTGTAGAATGCACCTACAACTACCATTCTAGTTCTTGAATGAGTCAAATTCTAGGATTTCAGTTATTATGTTTGAGAGACTTAAGAGACACGGCTAAAACCCGCTATACCTCACTGTAACCAAAGTTTCCACTGCTAAAAAAGTATCTTCTGATACCCAGCCAACATCCCCACTGCAAACTCTCATTCGCTAGCTTCTCAGAGAATTATGTTTCTCTCATTAACTTTTCCTGACAATGTTCCTCTTTCCAATACTTTCTAAAATTTGTTAATAACATATAGTATAACTCAGCATCACACACTTCTCTATAGAAACAGCAAAAACAGTTCAAACAGATTTTTGGCTGCAATGCATCTATTACAGCTATTGAAATTGCAGTAATAATTCACAGGCACTTTTTTTTTTTTTAAGCATTGTGCTTGACTATTAGGAAGAAAATCAAACCATTTTCCTATGATGCCAGGAAAGAACATGACTGAATTGTATTTACAGCATCCTTTCCAGGAAGATAATGTGTCACTCAAAAAGCAAGAACTTCTATTTTCAGGTTTTTTGGATTGTACCAAAAAAGTCCAATAAAATATACCTCTCCTTCCATTTTTAGGAAAGCCTTACCATTAAAGAAGTAACTTGTCACTTACCACCTAAAGAATACTTTCCCCCAGCCAGAGCTGAGGATTTTCACCTGGATTCAGAGAGGAGGTCAGCACAGCCCCATGGCTGCAATCACATCATATTATGTTGCAGCAAGTACTGCCTCTCTTCTCAGTCCCCCAGTGGTAATCTACAGCTGCATTTTGTCCATCAGTGCTACCAAATGATCAAGTCTTGCAAAACACTTCAAGAGGGGCTCCTGCTGTAGAGGTTCAACTATGGGTAGGTATGAGCAACCAGTGGTGGGACTCCAGGAGCTTTCAACCTCCAAACTTGATGGGGTCCAAATTGCTCCCCAGGTTGCACCACCACACTGTGTGCATGTACAACGCCCCCACCTGACTCAGGGCGTGCCCAGCCTTAGGTAGCACATGTTACAACATTCGTAGACAACTAGTAAATCCACCTTGACTAACCTCTTGTCCTTATTTCTCTATTCCAAAGCTGAACAAGATTCTCAAGTCAGAGGAGCGTTGGGGTGGAGGAAAGAGGAGATTGCTACCAAGTTACCAAGGCAAAGAACAGTAAAAGAAAACAAAGAAGCATAGGAGGGGCTCCAAAGAATTGTGTGGTAAAGACTTCCTGCACCCCATTTCATTCCCCGTGTTACCCTTTCAAGTCAACCTGCCCAACCTTTCTAAAATTGTCTCCTTACAAACTACAGCCTACAACAAAATCCTGGGCATTAATTCTGAAAATCCACTCACAACACAAACCTTGAAATATTATTTTAAATAAATAGTCATTTATATTAAGAGGAGTGATGACACAGAGTGGTCAGGCAGCCAGCAGACCACGTACTTCCTTGTCAGACTGGAATATAACAGACATTGATAAAGCCCCATCCAAAACATCTCACTTAGCAAAGGCCCGCAAGAGGCAGCAGAGGTGAGAGCTCATCCAATTTTAAATATTTTTTCCTGCACCAGTAACACAGGCTTCAATAAAAAAATAAGAATTAAAAAAAAAACCCCAGCCATATTTGGGGACCAGTTCCTGTGGTGTATTTTAAGTAGTGGCTTCAGGATGAGACAAATCACAGCACAGGAGATGCTACGCAGCGCCACCACTTGAAAAGGAGTCTTGAACTCTGCATTTTGAGAGACAGATCTCACCCTCACAGTCTGCCTCAGTACAGCGAACAGAAATACATCCAGAAGTAGTAATATGGCTTTCAGCCCTAAAGTTTTAGATTTCTTTTTATTAGATACATTAGAAGCATTAGCAGTAAAAAGTGTTTCTACAAAGTTCACGCTCATCTCTAAGAAGAAATCCACTCTAAAAAAAAAAAAAATCCACTTAAAAGAAAAAACAGTCTCTAATCACTGAGTATAATGATTTAGCCCTTAATGAGATGTTTATGACCCCAGATTCAACCAGAAATTCAGTATTTCAAATGATTTGGTGCCTCAATGGACTACACTTTTATGCTTTTTAACATAGAGAAGCAGCACCAGGACAGCGCTACTAAACAAACTCCATGACTGCTGGTCTGGCCTACCCAGAAAATTCCACTCTTGCTCTAAGAAGTAGAATTCCTTCCAAAACACTTCTGTGGGGAGAGAGGAAAAAAAGAAAAGAAAAGAAAAAGGAAAGACCTGGGAGGAAAGAATTTAAAGTAAGCTTAGTTTCTCATTATGGAATACCCGCAATGAAATCTCAGGTTACTAAAATGTACAAATATGAATAATGAATATACCAGCATATTTGACAAATAAGAACTGGACATGAATGTTTTAAATCTCAGCCTTCCTAATGAGTTAAGTCATATACCCTTCCAACACTTTTTTGACTGAATAAGCAGACCAGAAACTATGGCACAAGTCTTAACATTTTCCTCAATGTTCTCTTTACAACAGCATCCTTGCCAAGAAGTAGGATTATTTGAAATTTTGCAGAAAGCAAATGAATGCTGAAGAAGTTCACCTCAAATGAAACCAAAAATCTTTCTGTGCTGTAAGCCAAAAGGTATAAAAAGTGAAAAAGGATGTATATATGGGTTGTTTAAACAGACATTTGCAGACACAAAATTGTTTTTCTGCTGTCAATTCTGTGGAATTTAGAAAATAGAAATGAGGCGAATACCAATTTTTGTGATGTCTCTGGAGATAACATGCTTTTAGCTTTGTTAACAACGTAGCTGAATAACTCTGGTTACTTTATGTTGGCATATACTCATCTGACAACATTTTAAAAACATAAATTCTTCTGGGAGCATATCTTTGTCAAGTATTAATGGCACTAGTAACTTAAATTGACATCTATGTCATGCAGCCATGCATCTGTCAGTATAATAAAAATATACTTTTAAAAGATTACTTGATATTGTCTGACTTTGGCAGCAGATGTTTGAGCTTATTTTGATGTAAAAAAGATTAAATATTTTTGTCAATACTTTCTAATTGTGAAATTTATTCAAGAAGACATCTTTATAACTGGCAGTGTTGTAAGATGCAAGACATTCTATTGCCTCAGACACCATCTTTATTCATCAATAAAACATCGTAACAGGCAGCTGGTGAGCAGAGTACCAGTAATTTATGGAATGGGAAGCTACATTTCTTCTACGTGTTTTGTGAGACATCCTTACCTGCACTGTCACTGCATTTTGTTTGATCTTTTCTCAAGAAAGCAGGGAGAACAAAGAAGAGTGAGCTAACAACTGCACCTTGTACAGTCAAGTATTTTTAACACGAGATGTGTTTCAGTGCCTTAAAGTAAAAAGCTTTAGGCTTAAAGATCATGAAGTAATTTTGAAGTGTATATAGAAAATAAAGTACAGCCATATACAATATACTACAGTATAGTCACCACTATAATTGACTTTACTCAAAATACTTTCTTGCACACAAAGCCACGGTAATCAGGAGAGGTAAAATAATATAACAACAGACTGGGCCAGATTTGCAAAGTTATGTAAGTGCCTAATGATGCAAAGCAGAGGCTACTAGAAATTAGAAAACCACACAGCCTACAAAATAAGATTGACTTAAAACAATTAGGCACATTAGTTCATACCACTATTAACACCTTCAGACACCTATATGCCTTCTGTAAACACAGCCTTCAGACACTTACTCAATATGGAGGGTGTGATGATTACCTGCATGCAACCGTACACCAGAAAGAGCTCCTAATATGGGTAGCAGCAATTTACTCAACTGTTTTCAACAGTGCAGAAGATTTCTACAGACAAGTTGCTTCTCTCTATACCTGGAAAGGGCTTTCTGGACTAACACCAATTAGCCGAACTGGGATTGAATCCTTTGGCTCACGCACAAGCTGGAGCCCTGCGGAGATGGCCATGCGCGGTGGGCCAGTCCCTGTGGAGGGCTGGCTGCTCTGTGCGCCCCGGCCCTCACACTGCAGCTCCTTCGAGCAATCCCTGTGTTGGCCAAAGACTTGGCCCTGACCCGCTCTGCTCCTGAAGGCTCCTAACACTCTTCTGAGTTTAGCCCAAAAAGGTTTTTTGCTTGTTTTTAACGGGTGATCAAGAGCAGATCCTATTCTGAATACACACCCAAGGACTTGAGGCTTCCATGTATTAAGACATCTCCTCCTCTTCTGCCCATTAAAAACCTCTGTAAATCTAAGTGAAGGTCTACCCGGTCTTATTTTATTGTTAGTAAAAGGTACTAACTTCAAGCTCTCTTTCTGAAAAGACAAGATGTCCAGAAGCATGACCTAATCAGTCCCACCAATTCAGCTTATGAAGTTTCCATCATCTGTGTTAGCAAAATGGGAGACAAGAGAAAGAGACTGAATTTTCCATGCCTTACTTTTTCCCAGATACTGAAAGCGCACGCTACGAATTTGTCCTGCTTTAAAGATAAATAAAACCTAACGGGAGGCTTTGTGCAATTAAAAGTACAGGTTTTGTATTTGGACCCAATAAAATGGCTTTGTGGTTTATTCCAGTCATGCAACCTGTGCTATTCTACTCTCCCCTCACAAATTCTGTATAGAGAACAAATTGTTAAAACTAAGTTTTGCCATCTTTGCAAATAAAGTAGTCATTATCTCCAATTTCAAGCTTGTAAAGGGTATTTCATAGGTAGATCAAGGAAAAAAAAAAATCAGCATACTAGTAAGTGCTCTGGAGTTGATCCTGTCAAGGAAATTGCCTTCACGACGTTCTGAATTCAATAAGGAAACAATAACTGTCACAACTTTTCAGTTATTTTTCTTCTTCTAATACATTAACAACTCAATATATAATGTGCATTTATGCAAGAAAGCTATTTTTTAAAGTTATATATTACACCCATTAAGCTTAATCGGTCATATGCAAAGCATCTCTGAAATCTGATACCAAGAGTGAAAAAAAAAAGCCCAAACCAAAAAAGCACACCACAAAACCAATGTAGGCATTGAACTTGGGCAAGGCAGTATTCAGCAGCAGCAGCAGCAGGGTACTGTGAAAACAGTACAGAAATAAGCACACAGCTATCAGTCTCGCATTTAAAATTTAGAGTACATCGGAGGCATACCTTCAAAGTAGAAGGAGCAAAATGACAGGTTTTTACCTTACAGTGAAATGCGCTAATTGCTTTAATGCAGAGTGAGAGAAAATTACCAGAAACTGAAGTTGTCTAACACATACTGAGAAAAACACGAAAGCGTTCAGCCTAGAGTACTTCCTAAACGCTGCTGTATAAACTTCCACATGGACTGAAGATTAGGCTCCACCTTTAAAAGAAGCCTAAACTTTACAGCAGCCTGAGGACTCCAACTACCACAATTGCTTCTTGGTGGGGAAGTCAGTCAAGCACAGCAAGAAGTGTAACTTAAAAAAACACCCCAAAAAAACAGATGAACTTGTTTTAAGAATGGTATTCATCAGGAGATCTTCAGTCCCGAACACAACTCCGCAAAACATTTTCAGGTGAAATCCTGCAAAAACAGCAGTTCACACATTCATACCACTGAAATTCATACCCTTCATACCCATCCACTGGTATTATTTTCAGCTAGACAGAAACTTCTATCCCAAATCAAAGGAAAGAAAGCGATGCAAAAGGAAAAGGTTTCCCGCCAACGCCTCGTGAAGGACAGTTAGAAGAACCTGTTTGATGAGGCTGATCTCATCCTTGGGAGGGAGAAGACGACAGACTTGTTGAATCAGAAGCTGCAGTTTGAAGGGAAGGAGCTAGAAAGGCTAAAACTGGCTGGTAAGCACAGAAACGTCCATCATCATGTTTTGCGTTGAACCCCTTTGCAGAAGGCACGCTCGTTTTTCACATCCCTCTCATTCTTTCTGGCAAACGTGAGAAAGGCACAAAGCAGCAATAATTTCATTCTAAAACACAGGTTGATAAATTGTCACACACACTACCAGATGCTAAAGGGAAAGCTATGAATTAAGATTTCATCCATTTGGTGTGTCAATTTGTGGTTTGCTGAACCACTTAAAGTTGCCTTCTAGATCACCAAGGTATTTTAGAATATAGCCGAGCTGAAACGTAAAGCAACAGGAACTTATTTCAGGGCAGAATAATGAGGAAAAAAATATTCAGGTCTACTACAGCCAATTCTTCATCTCATAATCTGGGCCATTTGTGTGGTTTGTAAATGTAACATTAAAGGGAATCAAAGTGCTGCAGTATATAATTAATCCATTTAAGTAGAGTCATCATCAATATTTAAAAGCCTACAAAAAATAGAATAGGAGGTAGTCCTAGGTTCTACCTGCACAATTAGAAAAGCAGTTTTAGTAGTAATTATTTCAAAATAATTAGTTAAATTTATCTAATTCATGCATCTTTCTAGTATCCCAAATTACTGGAACATGTTATCTGGAAAACAGAAAAAAAGTAGAGTGAAGTTCTTTGTGCTTTCTTTGCTTTTGTCTTTTCAAAATTACAACCAGCTCTGAACCTCTCCAAGTCTACCTGGTATGCAAGAACATGACCCTATGAGCTTTTTCTTTTTGTTTTCTTTTTTTTAAAAAAAAAAAAAACATTGTTATGGTCCTTATTGCGTAGCTAATCACAAGGTTTCATTTCAATTTCCTTCGCCAGGAAATAATTGCGTAATATTTGATTCCAAGAAGGAAAATGTCTGACTGCAGAAAGTTTTAATAAAGCAACAATTATGCTCTGAAAATCAAAAAGAAATCAAAAGGTGATAAAAATGAACATATTTCAGTCTTGAAACATTAATATTCAACATCCAGGCTTCAAAACAATAAAAACCCCTAACTTGTTACGAAATCAAAGTCCACTGCTGGAAAGAAGCTACCCGGGGCCTTGCCCTGACAGCAGCACAGTGCATTCTTCCGTAGGGTAACCAGCAGTAAGAGGTACCCTGTGGTGCAGGCGTTCCCTGTGGTGCAGGCGCACCCCGTGGTGCTTCTGATTTACTCAAAGGCAGTCGAAGCGAGGTCAATCCTGGCTACAGCTGCAGGGCTGACCTCAGTGGGCGTATTTTGGAGTAGATGTAGTAAGTGCCCACACCACTGTTTTTTCTTAGATTATTAACACTCATAAACAATATTCAGTTTTGAAAAAGAAAAAGAAAAAGAAAAAGAAAAAAAAAAGGGAAAAAAAAAGGCACACCTCATGCCCTACCAAAACAGCCACCACGCTTTTTTCCAGCTATGCAGACAAGACTTCACTTGCAAATTTTGCCGCAAAGTTAGAGGAAGGCAAGATGTTATTGCCCTGTTTTTGCAAAAGCAGCCTGGAAGGAAGATTTTGACAATGAATTACAAGCTCCTGCAAGCAACTAGCGCAGACATGTAGGATTTGAAGAGCCTGCAAGTAAAGCACTGAAGTAAGGTCTACTTAAAAATGTATCCAACTGAGTTAATGTAACATGCTCTGCATATGAACGTGTTGTATAACCTCTCTAATGATCCTTTCTTTATATAGCCTGAAATTAGAAGCAAGTCCCACTGTGGTCAGTGTGAGCCACATTACAGAAGAAACAGAGAATCTGGTTATGTATTTTACTGTACTTTTTTTGTTTTCAAACATAGGCCCAAACTGTTGCTATAGGGCTAAATATTTGTGTAATGATGGTCATGTATTCCTTTATAAGGGAAAGTGGAACTTAATAGCCTCAGCATTTCAGTCAAACCAGGAATAATGCATTACAGTAAAATATGGACTGGACATCTTACACTGTCCATAAGAATATTGTCCCAAATCGTTCTGTATACTGTTGTCAAATACACTATCCATACTTTATCTTAACTGATTGTTTCAAAAAGCTACTATCTATAAGCTAAAAAAAAAAAAAATCTTGAGAAGACCGTAAAAGATATTAAGAATAAAGTGTAGCCATCAACTTACTCTATCAGAGAAATCAGAAATTGTCCCTTTTATGATAAAAGTAAGTCAGCTTAGTCAGAGGGAGATCGATTATCCTCTCCATTTTACTATTCCTGGAACATGCAATCCATGACATGTCTTAAAATGGAGAAACATAATCTAAAGTTTGAAAAAATACAGCAACAAAAATATTTTTACTGTTAGCTTACCATTTTCACATGCCTTGAAAACTTAAAAAACTCTATTCAGGAACTTTAAAGAAAAGGGAGATCACAAGTAATCAAAATGATGTGAAGGCCTGTAGGTACTTTCAAAGGCATGACAAAGCCAAGAGCCCAGATGAAAACCCTGGCAATGACAGGATTTCAGATTGTGTGGGACAGTTCTTTGTTCCTGTCAGGTTATTGGGGGTTTCTAATCTTTCCCAGCTGCAGATGCTCACAGTTCATGATTCATCTCAACAATCGTCAGGTTGGAGCCGTACTGCTCACTTACCTGCCTACCAAACAGTGCCCTGCACCTTATTTCCCTGCCTATCAGCTGTGTACCTGCTCCTTGGGTACCCCATGGCTGCATGAGAAATAAAGCAAGGAGTCAGTTTTATTACACTCTCAAGACACCTCTTTAACACTAAGATCACAGGCACTGCTTAATGATGAAGGAGATTAAAGCTATTATAAAAAAAAATGTAGTAAATAGGCACTGTTGTTATAAGATTGTGCATTCAAGCAGATAATATCTGGCAGAAGCAGTATTAAGGCTTTGATGAAAAATTTACTGGTTAGGCTGGACAAGAATCTTTCATTTTCTCTGAAGCGCAACAGGAGGGTAGGCTGGCTGCACTGCTGCACACCGATAATGCCAATCAGAAAGAGAAATCGCCAAGCTGCAACACCTAATCAATAACTTCATCGTGTATGCACCAGACCGTCATCACTAAAATTTCCCATCTTTGCTTCCTGCTAATTCCACTGATCAAATTTAGACATGCAAATGTTGCCTGCCCATATCAAGCAGGATTCATGCTACCTTGTCGTGTAGGGCTATTCCCAGTTAGACAACGTATTTGAGCTCTCTAGAGCTGACATGACTTCTGGATGCGGGTCAGAAGACCACATGTAGAGGACTGATTTCCCCAAATGGCCAATGATGAGATGTAGGCACTGTCAGGTGGCAATGCGAGACATCTGTGTTTTGTGAACCCAAGACAGATGATGTGAATTCACCCCCTTGTGGCAAAGATGCTTGTGGTTAATTTACCATCATCACCACAAGCACTTCCGCCACAAACCCTTTCAGCTATATCCAGTACCCAAAACCGCAAGAACTGCTTGTACTTGCTATTTTTGCTAACGTTTTCTTTCGTTGCTTCTAGTAACAGTTTGCCCATTGACTCAAGAGTAGTACACTGGGTAAAACAAATAAGCGTACAAGTTTGACCCTTTGCCTGGGCCACAACTCAATTGCAAGCTTTTTTGTATGCCATTGCACCTAATTGTCGGAGGTATTCTCACTGAAAGCTTCAACAAAAAGGACTGTGGCTCACTAATCAGAGCTTAAGACAGAGGAAACAGAGCAAAGAAATAATCCTACAAACAATTTCTACAGACAATTAGACTGAAGATAAATTTGGGAAAGCTGATAATCACTTCAAAATATGCTGCTCCTTTTTTTCCTATTACTGAGTATTTTTAAAGTGTTTTAGAGCATCTTTTAAAGTGTTGATCAAATAAGCACTTCTGTGGTTTTGGTTTTACCTATCTTTCTGTAAGGCAAAAAGGGAGACAAATACATATACATATAGCACAAAAACCACACTAGGATGAACGTGCGCGGTCCAAGTTTAGTCATTTTCCTCTCCAATGCTGCAACGTATACAGCTCAACTATCTAGAGCAACTTCCTAAAAAAGTGTTCTCAGTAAGTTGGTGTTTTAATAAGTTATTGTTTCTTCTCTACCTTATTATCAAGAAAATTCAAAATCTTAAGAAGCTCCAAGCTTTTTACATGGTCCTTAAACATCCAGGAACAGTATGTACTCACAGTGATCTATTCGACATCTAGGAAACACAAACAGGGATACTATAATCTAATTTGTGCATAGTGAACACTTCATTTCATTATTCTAATACTACTAGTGTGATTTATGAGTCAGCCAAGTACTTCTGAAAAATGTATTGAGAAAACAAAGACAGAATTAGGCAAAGCACAAATGTTGCTTATACGAATACAGACCAGTAATGTCAAAGGATATTACAGGCATCTTATGCTGTATATAAACACATCTGTAAGGCAGGTAAAGTATGTTTTTATAGCTGCTCAGAAAAGAAAAAGATGAATCACCTTTTAAAGCTCCATATAAAATTACTTCTCTAGTGGCAATTAATAGAGAGAGGCCCCAAAACACCAGTCACATGCTCTAATCATCAGGGAGGAAGAAATTAAATGACAATTTTAAAAAACCCAACTTTATTGAATATGGAAAATTCTGTTTGCTCTTGGAAAGCAACTATAGCAATCTCACATTCTATAACCACATTAGCAAAGAAACGGTTCAGTGGATAGCTAGAGAAGCATCAGCTAGATAGATTACAATACCAAACCTACACTACTAAATACATAGCATAAGTTTATGGTCATGATTTGCAGGAAGAGACGTCCTGTTAATTTATTTCTAATAAGCTTGTGACCTAAGATGACAAGATCTATACATATCCTACCGATATGTATAAAAGCCACATCAGTCCAAAAATTTTACCAGAATTTGTTATGGGCAGCAAAAAACGTGTTACTCTGGCTGGAAGAAGTGACTGCGCAGGAGCACGGCTCTTTCCTTCCCCCAAAGTCTCAGGCAGTCTTTTCTTTATACTTCAAACAAATTAAATCTACTGCAATTAATGATTATAGTTTTTCCTTCAATCAGCCCATATTCCTCTAGGAAATTAACTTAGCTATTAAAAGCCTAAAGGCTGGAAAGGAACCTAGTTAGATGAGTTTTACCTCCTCTGTATTGCCTGTGTGGCAAATGCAGTTTCCCCACCAGTTTAATTCTCATCAGTTTAATTACTGAAAATTACAACCAAAAAAACCCCCTACCTTCTTAGACCAGAACAAAGGAGAAAAGCTACACATGGTAGCACAAGAATACTGGGTAGCAACAGTTTGATACTGCACGTGAGGGAGAGGAAATGACCAAAAATAAAGACAAATTCTAATAGTCCTTAGACAACAGCTATCAGACTGAGGAGGTGGAAGCGGCAAGCCACGAGCCGAGAATAAAACTCAGCGCAGACTACTTCCAAGGTGTAAAATCGGGGGAAGAGTTTATTGCTTCAGTATTGCAAAGCCTTGATTACACAGGACCTGTGTAGCTCCACTGAGTCTTAGGCTGTATTTCCTACTCAGTCTTTTGGACAAAATACAGATGCAATACATTGCAATACAATACATTGCACAGAGCAATGGAAAAGCAAAACATGCACCACCTGGGATAGCTTAATTCTCTCTTTCCCACCAAAAGAAAGCAGCTAATAATTCAAGCCTAGGAGAGCTGTCCATGCACATGGAGAGAAAACTAGGCTAGGGGCCACACTCTTTTCTTGCCACGTCTCTGAAACAAAATTGTTCTAGTAGTCCACACTAAGAAAGGAGAAACCATGGGAAAACATGGAGATAAATGTCTCAAGTGTAGAAACACACTGGTGGAAACCAAACTGAAGAATAACGCCAGGAGAATGGATCCCTAAAACAGAAGAGGAGTAAAAGAAAAAGCATAAGCTGCTAATTGAAAAGGTCTTTCTCAAACGAGTCTGTTATACACACATATAAAAATATTTAGAGAGAGTAAGCATGCATGTTTTCCTCCACTTGATTTCCACAGCAGAAGTATTTCTTAGTGTTATGAAACTCCCTTTTTAAAAAGTAATTATTTCATGGTATGTTTCTCTTATCTCTTGCCACAAGGAAACTTCTATGCTGATCAGGAAAATACAAGGTAATATCATGCCTTTACTTCTTTTGAAATACACAAAACATAAAACAAATCCAATTCTTTCCTTGCATCTTAATTTCTTTTTATCATTTTTCCTCTTTGACCATAATGGCTTTACTCTCTACTTCATAATTTTAAGGACCTCAATCAAGGCCATTTTAAATCTTCTCCATCCAGATGACTAATCCCAGTAATCTCATTTAAACTGCTAGTTTACATTCTACTAACACTGCAAAGCCATCTGATCTGTACAAGAAAGGGGTAGGAATATGCTGGTGACTCTTCCACAGATCCACAACTCTGGAAGACGTTGTGATCACTGCAGAAAGTGGAAAACCAACTGCCATAAAGCAAGGATTTGTGCTAGTAAGAGAGATACCGGCACTTAAAAATCTAAAAATATTGGAACAAATTATTTTAGTTTTGCTGAATTCACCAGTCAACCAGCTTTGTATTTTGTAATGTGCATGGTGGAAAAGAGAAATTCTGGCTTGCCATAGACAAAAACTGGAATCCTTCTCCAAAAAGGCAATGTGAAATCCAAGTTTTTAACTAATTGTTTTCACCAATCTTTTAATAATGGAAACTGGGCAGGGGGGGAACACCATAGCAGTAGTTAGCCTCCTGGAATCTGCACAGAAACATGGAAAGGTAAACTACATAAACTTTACCAAAAGGCAAACCATGCATTTTCTTAGAGAAATATGTCACGTCATTCAAAAAAAGACCACTTTGCTGCAAGGCAACGCACATGCTTTTCACAAGGTCTGCGAAATGTGCCAAGATGTCTGTAGCCATTAAGTCTTTACAATTCCCTTAGTTTGTAAAGAACTGCAGAAAGCAGTAGTATCTTGATGAGCAAACACACCATGCCTGTATCTGAGTCTACAGTGCTCTTCTGAAGGGACCGTCTAATCAAGGATATCAAGATATGAACTCCCAGGGTGGAGAATCCTCATACTTATGTAAATGCAAGTCACTTATTCACAACCTTTGTTCAAAAATACCCGGCTTTGAACATTTAAAAGGCTGTAGTGTTAATGGGATCAAGTATATCTAATAGAACGATACATCTCAGTCAATGCTTTTAAAAGTTCTAGACTTTGATAAGATGTCCTCATGTATCCTTACCCACTCCCAATTGCTTTATCATAAACAATTAAGAGGATATTTTATCTAATCCTTTCCCAAGTTTTTCCTAGACTTTTCTTCTCTTAGAAGATGGAGAAAGCTGCAGAGAAGTACCTTGCAAATCCTGAAGGTTCTGACTTTTGAAGCACTAGTAAAACCTCCACTGAATAAAATGGGGAAAGAATTTAAATATTCCAGAAGCATCGCTCTATTAGCAGTAACTCCTTACTAGCCCATGGCTTTTTTGCCTGCTCTATTCGTGATAAAATTTGTTTTTCCTCTGCAAGATCAACAATTAGAAAACAGAATAAGAAGAGAGGACCAGAGGAAAAAAACCGACAAAAAACAAAGAAACCCAACAAACAAACAAGAAACATTAATCACAAGGAAGCAAATAAAGGCAAGATTGTAACAAAAGAAGATTTGCTAAAAACCCTGTCTCTTCTCCCCCCCCCGAAGATACACCAATGTATCTATATTTTCAATTCACATTACAACTTTTAAGTACACCTCTTGAAAAGTGTCTCTGAGACACTTTTTAAAAGAATTATAGTTATAAAAGCTGCAACAGGTCCTACAAGAAACAACACAAAAATCAGGTGTACGTGTTAGTGGGGGATCGTCTCAGCAGGCTGATAGCACTATCATAATCATGGGTACCTTTCCTGTAACAAATTGAAGGAAACTTCCATCGAGGCCCACACTAACTGCATCTCACACAGCAGGATGAAGTCAACTGCTATTAATGCAATCAGATTATATGTTCCACCATTACAATTTCCAAATCAATCTTTAAAAGAACAGAACTATTATTTGTTTGAAGCACCTAAGATAGTTCTTTAAAATGAAGGAAAAAAGTTGGAACTAGAAATTAAACAGTCCATGTTAGTTTTATAACAGAGAGGGTATTCATACATACTCTATCCCTGCCATCTCATTGAAGCTGAGGTTTGAAATGCATTACGTCCGGCACGCAAAACATCCTTTCATTAAGATAAATTCTCAACCATTGGTGGACCCAAAGGACTCTTGAGAAGAATATATGCACTTAACCTGTATTTCCTGAACTTCAAAATCAATAATTCCAGAGGACATCCATTTGGAGGTTCAAGCCCGTTTCATACAACCTGCAGAGCTCCTCCCATGGGACCCAGCCAAAACTCAGAGCTGCATGGAAAGCTCTCGTGCTACAACCACCACGGGGGTCAGCACTGACTAAACAGCCAGGCTTAAAAAGATTAAATTCCCTAATCTGAGAAATACCATACAAGCAGAAGACTGGATATGTCCTAAGTATAGTTTCAGAAAACAAATCTTGCAGCTCAGCAATTTCACTTTTTCCTGTAAGGGATGTTATGACAGCTTCACAGCGGATTCATATTTAAATATAACTTTAGTCCCCTCTCGCATCCTTCGAAACATCCATCACTGTAACTTTAGCCTTTTCATAATTTAAATGAATAATCTTCAGCTCCTAAATAGTGCTTTAGTCTGTTTTGACAGACAAAATTAATACCTCTTGCAGTTACTGTTGGAAAGTACTAGAAGCCCCAGTTATCGGATGCTTTGACCTTCCCCCTCCAGCCAGTTATTCATGCTGTCAGCTAACTTCCATGGGTCTCCGTACCCAGCACCCTCACCAGGAGCAGCCCAGCCCAGCTGAGCGATGCCGGCAAAGATCTGCTGCGACAGCCTGGTGTGGGACTCAGCAAACACCCATCCGCCCCAAACAGCACTTTTAGAAACCAGGCTTCCAGTTACACTTTTGGCTCCAGAGCACGAGAGGTTTTATGCTTTCAGAAACGCCGTCTATCGTTAGAGGAAAGTAGGTGTTTTTACAACCTTTATAGGGAAAAATGTCCCAATGACCCCAGTGGGCGCAATTTAACCTGCTATAAGAGAGAACTGTAGAGCTACTATTGAGAAGAGGAGAAAAAAGTTCTTTCTGTCAAAGCTGGGTTATTTGGGGGTTTTGCTTATTTATTTATTTATTTAGGGGGGAGTTCTAGTTCTAGTTTATTTTAATATATGCATGCTTTCTGTCTTGGGACTTTTGACCTACACTGAGCCTATAGATCAAGTGAAGGGAAAAAAAAGACCAAACCCAAATCAGTTCTCCGCTTGCACAAGTCTCTCAGAGTCCCCAGTCACAAACCGCTTTTCTGGCCAGTAAAAGAAAATGAGTACAGGAAGAGCAGTAATGTTTTGATACCGTTGCCATGGTGTAAAATTATTATTCCATATATGAACTTTCATTAAATTTGTCATCAAAATCATATTCAACAGGTAAACCCTAAGTACAGGCATGGGAGGCATAAGACCCTGACGGCCAGCAGCTTTAAGCGGGGTTGATAAAGAGCCAACAAGCTGGAACTGAATCTTGCATTATTTCCCAAGGTATAAACCAGGTTTTACCAATATTAATTAAGATGCTTGGTGAATGCATTAAGAACCTTCTATTAACAACATCTATTTAATAATGGATGATGACCATTTATGAACAGTATTCTACTCGCATGTGAAAGCATTTTTTAAAAAATACAGTGAAAAAGGATCACACATTCCACTTTAACAAATCATTTAAAAAGCTCATCAGAAGGAACAAAGTCCATGAGAAAAGATGCGAAATATTGTTTATTCATGGGACATCTTCTGAAAGACTAGAGACTATAAAAAAACTCTCTATATCCCAAAGGAATATTTTTAAAAGCTAAATTATCAGCTTCTATTTTGTTAAGCAAGAAATACTCTGAGCACTTACTCAGCTGCAGTTAAAAAAAAAAAGCTGTTACTAAGAATTCTGTATAGTATCACCTACTGATTAAATTCATTAAATTGAAAAATTATGACTTTCTTTTGTTGAAAAAGAAACTACTAAAACTTATAGCAGCTTTAAAAATGGCCAGGAACACATAAGATTTTTCCCAACTGATATTCCTTTCTTCTTTCTTCCATTTTATTCTCTTTTTGTAAATGGCTGTACATATATCATCTCTAGAACATCGAGTTGAGATATTTTTATTACTGTTCAACCGCTTAATGCTTTTACTTTTCCATGATTTACACTTGAAGAATGTAATAGCAAATATACGTAATGACAAAAAATGTTTGCTAAACCAGCCAACATTAACTAATGCTGCTGAAGCCGCAGGAGCGGAAAGAAAACTAGGAATTTGTAAATGACAGTGTTCGGACTATTGTATTTCAAAGGGTGTTCACAAATAATCATTTTAGCATAATGTACTGCTCTCCTTGCTTTCCTGTGTAGTCATCAGTCCTTCTAGAAAGCAAGTTGGAGCATATGGGGGATGTAGTCACCGAACTTCCTATCCTGTGGAGCAATCTCCCTCTTTCCACCAATTGTATGATGGATCTAGTTAGCTTTTGTGAATATCCTTCTTTAGGTCCAGAAACAGCATTTGACCTATAGGCTTTACAGCATTCACATCATGCATATTCAGAGCTGGAAATCTGCACTCTGGAGGAGAATAAGGGACAGCCGATACAGATTTTCAACATCTTGAAGAGTTAAGAGGTTACTGCAGTTTGGGAGCATGTCAGCATTTTCGCTTTGGTACAATACAGTCAAACAGCACAGTAGAAAAGTCCAGGTTTTCACCCACAGTAATACTCTTAAGCAGAAATCCACAGTTAGAAATGAAGCGAGCCCTCAGCAGAAATGCACAGCAGGTACAGCGGGAGAACTCGAGCACTCAGCGGATACTGTCACAAGTAACTGGAAATGCATCAGAGACTGATTCAGACCAGGTTTTCATCCACAAACACAAGTTTAAGTCAGCTTGTATGAACTTAAAATTAGCAGCTGTACTTTCACATTACTCATTGCTTCTATCTGGCCTGAGACTCCTGCAAGGGCTTGTCTTATATGACCATTTCATCCTTCCATGACTGCACATATGTTTAAATAAAGACAGTTGTGCCCAAAATACCACAATCTGTAGTACTTAATTGAAAGCATCCCTTTGGGAACTTGCTACTCCTGAGCAAAGCAATAACCTTAGGCCTGAACGAGACATTGTTATCAGGGCCAACAAGCACTATGTGTCTCCAAGATTTTCTTTCAGAGGAAAGCCATCCCATCTCAGCACTCATGCCTCTCAAGTCCCACTCACGGTTTCCTTCCCCTGACCTACTCCCTACATTTCTCCTCTCTTTCCAAGGCTCTACGCGTGACATTTTCTCACAACCACGTCCTCTACCAGGTACTTCTTTCTTCTTCAGTTCCTCTCTCAGCTGCTTTCTCCCCCCCCACAGGTCTATGTCGCCTAACCAGTTTGCTTTTCTACACCCCTCTGCTCCATCTGCTTCTCTGTCAAGCTGCCCTCTTACCGTTTGCTGTCCAGCTTTCCACTGCGATATGACATTTTGCCTTTCAGTTTCAGCACATATGGTTTCCAGTAACCGGATTAAAGTGACTTAAGTTAGAAAGAAGGCAAATATGTAAACAAGCAGCTATTAGATGTAAATGCCTAAAGCAGGCTTCATCCAAGCAACATTCACATTTGAGAAAATAACCCTTTTTTCATCGCCCCAATAAATAATTGCCTGCAACTTCCCAACTGCTCTCCATCTTTCAGAGTCATCCTTCATGAAAGATACCTACAACGCACCCCTGGGTAGTCAAGAAAAATTGAGATTCAAATTAATTTATCAGGGCTTTCTCTTGAGAGTGAATGTAGCTGCTAACTAGAAAACCGTATCTGATAGCTTGGGAGTTAAAAGGTCACAGGAGACCGGGAAGTATCTTGACTGAAGAATAGCCATTATCTTTTCATATGCATTATGGTAATTTTTTTCTCTCAAATCCAAGAACATTTCACTGGACACCATATAGATCATTTAAAGTTTGTCCCTCGGTGTCTCATAAACATTGGCAATATAATTATGAAACTGTAAACAAACATGTGTTGCGGAATCAGACTATTTATTGAAAACCAGAAGTATGTAAGATATAAATGTATATATGCATTATTAAGATTAGATATTAAGCCATTTTTCAACTACAACTCAGACGTATATGTGAAAAGTTTCACTTACCAAGATTCATCACGAGTATTGAATTATTAAACAAACAACCCAAATTGGGTATTGAATACCAATCATTATCACAACGTGAAAGAAACTCGCTCTCTTGAGACTAGACAATTTAATCAGCCTACAGGAAATAAACACTGAAAAAGTTAAATTTAGTGCTCAGTGAGTACTATTTTAACCTCTCTGGTTCAGCAAGATTTAAGATTTCTCTCAGAAGAGTTATCTCGTATCAAATTAAGTTTACTCTCCCCATCCTTTCTTCCATTTGTTTATGTGATTAACAACAAATAAAACAACAAAATCCTATATTGCAATTGCATTTCCAGTGCAGTAGGTCAAACAACCCTTCTCCTACCATTAACTGAAAACTAACGTTTACATTAAAGCCCCAAGTTTTTTTACTTATGACCATTTGTCTGATTTTTATCCTGTATTTTCATGAAGGAATACCGATGGCAACATCTAGTTTCTACCCACAGAAGTAGACAGTGGAAACCTGAACTAACAACTGAATTGGAGGCTTTACGACATAAATTCAGCTGCCAGTATCCTGCCACCTGCTCTACAGGAACTCCTCGGGGTGAAGTTGGGCTCTGTAACTGCGTGCGGTTAAGATTATAAGTGCTGTTTAAACCAGAAATTTAACACCGTAATACGTCTTCTGGAAAACAGAGAATGAGCAATCATATTTGAAAAATAATTCTTTCTAACAGTTCTTAAATATGAAGGTAAAAAAAATACTGAGTACTTAGTAGTGCAGATCAAACTCTGCAGAAAATGACATGCACAGTTTAGCTCCAGGTAGGAACATGGTATCGTCAGCCCCTCTAGTCCACCTCCAAATGCCACAGCAGATCTGGTTTGTGGATGTCAGTAGAGCTTGGGTATTCCAGAGCCCAGAAGCTCTTCTGAAGGAAAACATGAGCAGCTTTTACTAAGAGCAGCTTATGGATCGTGATTATGGGAGAGGCAGTCTATCTTGAAAGGAAAGTCCTCAGGAGGCCCAGTTCACATCCACCAAAGTAGAGTTTTATTTTGAGTGGGTGGGCAATGTATCAGCTATTTTTTTCTACAGTGGGTACAATAAAGATGTTTTTCCCTAAATAAACCATCCAGAAACAAAATTGTTCAGATACTTTTCACAAAACACGATGCTTTCAAAACACCACTTGTGAGAAAAATGAGACAGAACGGAAACAGCTTACACAAACAGAGAAAAACTCGGTATTTCATGACATGTGCCGGCTCTCCGCACAGCTTTCAAGTCACTGACAGGCTAGTCACATCAGGGCGCGCTAACTCCTGCTTTCCAGGGCACTACCAACTCTCACTGATTAACCGCGACACAATGGAGAATGCAGAAGTCGTGTTTACACGGCGTTTGTCATGTTTGCTCCGTGCAGGATTTTGCAGCCCCGAGTAATTCTTTCACCAGAGTTTAGTCCTTCCTCAGCACTACTCTCTAATGGTAATTTGTTCTGTCAATACGGTTTGCGTGCTGCCCATCGGGGAGCAGGACAGGGAAAAGGCGATCAGAGCATCTCAAAATGAAAAAGACAAATTACTGGCAAACTCGCTTCTTCGTCCTTTTTTCTCCTTCTTGATTTTATTACTTTTACATAGGAAAACATGGCAATCTCAAGCACCCTTGCCACTGAAACACCAACATGTTCAGAGCTATTAAGAGCCATAATGAGGAATAAGCCATGAACAAAAATGTAAGCAAAAGGTCCACCCAGCCTTCAGCTCATTCTCTTGCACCCAAATGCACAACTTTTAGTCACATAACACAGAACAAGCTTGAATTATTTTCCCCTGAGTGCTAAGACGGCTAGAAAAAAGCTTAAAAAGTTCAGCTGTAGCTATTTTGTTGTTGTTTTACATAATTAATAGGGGAAACCTTTGGAGCACTTAAAGCACTTCATCATTGCCCATTTACCAAACACAAAAAGATGCCTCTTGCATCTGGCAACAGCAATGAAACAACCCCATTCGTTCGAAACAAAGGTTAAACAACTGGGAAGCAAAAGCAAAGCACTAACTAAACATGGTACTTCCCAAATAAAACCATAAACAATAGAAAGCATTAGCTGGATGAATTCCTGGCTGATATCTTGACTCTCAAAAAGCATGACTTTTAAGGCTATGAATTTCAAAACCACTGCCTCTGAAAGGATTAGAAGGTTAACGACCATTTCTCTTAATACTATCATGCTGCCTCATCCTTGCTGTCAATGAAAATCCTGCTATGGTGATTACGTCAGGCTGAGCAGAGATGCTCAGGTGCAAAACTAGCCAGGCTCACTTTCCAAACTCTTTTCCAGAAGAAAAAAAAAATTTCATGGGCCAAAATCGTATGTCTTTTTCATTTAGATGAGGGATTTAGATGAAAATACAGTGAAGGCCTTTTATTCCCGTTTCTTTCGGTTGCTTAACCAAATAAGGATCCTATCACAAACAAGGTGATTCAAAAGTGAATATAATTTGTAAGAACTGGCAAGCATCTTTATCTCAGCAGCCACAGCAGCCTTCCTAGGAAACTGCTTGCTGTATACGTTTGGGGTTTTTTTTAATTTGTGTCTTTTCTTTCTCCTTTGACATGGAGAGATAAAACTTCCTGCTCCAAGGCAGGCACTCTTTGCTTCATCCACACCTGGGATCCTGGATGCAATGAAGGCTATATTCCAGAAGTTTTGCTCCTAACACTGGTAAAAAGCTATTTAAAAATATTTACAATGTTATTTAAGAAGTATTCTGTTCTTATTAACATAATGTACAAACATTAAACTAGACAGTGAATTCTGACTCAGGTGCCTACAGGTAATCAATTAACTTCAACTGGCTCGACATTTAAGAGTTGCTAAACAAGTTGTCAATCAAGTCCTGTCACATTCAGTGGAAACTTTGTTGAGGAAATCTCAAGATTACAAGCCAACTTCAGAAATTAGACAGAAATTAAAAAGTGTTACTTATGCACATGAACAGTTAAGATTTTTCTAAACTTCAACATATGATAAGGAAAATATGCCAGTCAATCTTAGATTCTCTCTAATTAAAATGAGTAAACACCGATGGCCAGAGAATGAGCAATTTTTACAGATATTCCCCCATACTTCCACATGCACTGAGGATGATTATTCACACACACAATTCTAGGAAGTCTATTTCAGCATCTTTTGTTATGGACTAAAAACTGAATCCACACTCTGTAACAATGGAAAAATTGTTAACAATATTGCCTCCAGAGAGGGTTGGGTTTGGGTTCAGTTTTTGTTTTTCCATCACACTATTTTTTGCTGTTGGCTTCAGTGCCATCAGTTGTAATTAAAAACATAAAATATTACAACCCTGCTTATAACCCAGCTCTACAAACAATCATAAATTCATAAATCATTGCAATACAAGTCATTGTCCAAGCATGTATCTATCTTAAATATTACAAGTGTTATCTAGGCTTCACTGGTAATCATATTTCTCCTCTGATTTTTCTTTCCAAAGCAACCCAGCTTTTCCAATCCTGAAAATAAAATACTTAATTGCCTGTGTCAGACTGAATGCTGCTGCTTCCTCTGTCGCTAACTAGAGGTCTGAACAACTTAACGGTCCTAACAGACCGACAAAAACTGATGTGGAAAAAAACCCACCCAAAACTAATGCTTACAATTAAAAGAATCACAGCCTTCTAAATGCGACAGTATTGCCTGCTCCTTCACCAAGAACAGAGAACCCTGTGACAGCATCTACTGACAAAGCAGATGACATTTTCATTCATGGCAAGTGCCACTGGCCCACTGTACAATGCCTCCATGCCACAGCGGCCCCGAATAGAAGGTCGCCAGCTTGTTCACGTAATTCAATATGGAGAAGACCCCCATACAACCTGCGGTCTACTCCCCACCCTCTCCCCCCATCCTGCTTACATAGATGCGCATTTCTCTGATGTAAGGACTGGAACACACTGTACTGTGTCTGTACAATGAAGTATCGATTTCTACACAGGTTCTGTAGAAATTCTAATTTAATACGACCTAAAAATTTGCAAAGTCATATAAATGCAATACTTTAATATGGAAAGTTTAATAGGATTTTTCCTAATCGTACTATTTTAATACTCCAATGGCTGGACAAATGGAAGTTAAAGACCTCCACATTTCTAGTTCCATACAATACTTCTCTGCTTTACAGCCTCAGGAACTGAAAAATAAAAAGATCCAAAATACAGCCTCTTCTTGCAAGACCACAGGAAAGGAAATCAATACCTAGCCTGGTTCTAGAAATTCAGGTCCTCCAAGACAGAGGGCCAGTATCATGCGGCAACTAACTGAAGTAAAAATGAGGCTACGTGTGCCATTTACTCGCAAAAGGATGATTTGGTAAGCATGCTTGATGCTTTTCAGTAAGGCTTATTTTGCAGTAACATGGAGGCTCACAGAGAGTTTGAAGTCCATTTGGCTTTTTATATACAACTTCTTCCTGGATCATGTTTTATCCTGCCCCTTGCAATTGCCTTTTCCACGTCCTGCTTCCAGGAAATGAGCGCTCCTGCTGACAAGCTCGTGCCCGCTAATCTCAGCAAAAAAAGACAGCCTGCCACTTCGTAAGGAAGCAGCAAAACAAGATCTGAAAGGTCCTGCCCTCAGGAGAAGTGCTTGTTCCTCCCCCTTCCATACACCAGCCTGGGAACCGAGCAGCGAGTAACCCCAACCCCAAAGAAAGAGCTAATGCTGCTCACAGGGCACAGAGAGCAGTGATGCACAAACTCAGGGGCTAATGATAGGTATTCAGGAGCAAGGAATGCAAGTCACTAAACAAAACCAAACACTATTATTTGACCTCCCACTCCCCTCCAGACGTTCCCACCCATGCCTTTTATACCGTAAGCCAGAGCATGGGATAAGAAACAGAATGTGTAATTCCTTTCAACCCTCCAGATGAGCACAAACTCAGAGGCCCTGCCCTAATCTTCCTTTGAGCATTTCTTTGCCCTCTTGTTGATAGCTCAGCGTTGTTCTGCAGAGAGAAAGAGCGGAGTACAGTGAGACAACATGATGGATACGTGACGGGTCTACTGACCTCTTCCCGCATACTGCCACGGGATTCTTCCTCATAGACTGTGTTTTCTGCCATTTGCTGGTTTATTTTTGTAACCAGCCTTTCATACATGGCAGATGGTGTTCTGGAAGAAAAGGCCACAAGAACTGCAGTACTATTGCAAAGCAAAGATCCACCTAGCCCGAGATCCTACTTCTAACAGATGTCATGAAAAGATGACCAAGAAAAAGTACGAGAACAGGATAATCAAGCACAATATTCCCAAATACGGTTATTCTTCCTAATACTCCATACGCTTTCAGCTCGGGGAATTCCTCAGTTGGCTTCAGTTTCTAAATAATCCTCAGTGGCTTTCTTGTCCATGAACTCATCCAGCCTCTCTTTAAACCACAAGCATCTGCAATACCCTTTGGCAACAAGTTTCATAAGCCTAGTACCCACTGCATAGAAAGCTTGGCTTTTGCATGCTCCAAACCTGGCGCTAGCTGTATTTATGCAGGTGTTAAAAGTTTTAGGTTTTATTACATTTTTTAATAACTCGCTCAGAACATAGGAAGCTTGAGGTCCTCAGCTTTCCCCAAGACGTGTGCAAGATAATGACGTTACATCTGCCACCTTACACACCAAAACCGTTTTAGCCAACCATTCACACCTTTAGTAATTCACTTTTTTCATTCTCGAGCACCTTCACAACGTTTGAGAAACGCCACCTCCTCCTGGAAATGTGCTACTGCTGGTTTTGTCCGTTTGCTTCATAACCTCTTTCACATTTGTTTTCTCTTCAGACACAGCCTCTAAGACTCCAAGAAGAAAGATTTCTGTAGCACGAATCTCTCCAGTTTCTTCCAGAGACCAAAGAAGTCACCTACCCTCCCCGGTGGGGTTTCCATGTTCCCTGCTCCACCTCTCCTGGGCTGCACGTTGTTTCAATCAGCAACCACGTGAGACAGCAGCAGTCACCTCTAGTCCAGGCAAAGCAATTTTGCCAAACCTTAGGTTATCATCTGTGATAGTTAGAAGCAAATGGATTTTTCACGGGGGCAGGAAAAAGAAAAGCCAGGTTGTTTTTAAAGAATACTATAATCTCCTCCAACCCTCATCTCTTTTGGTTTTGCTAAGTGAAGTCAGTGAAAAACAGTTTTGTACTTTGTACAGTTTTATTTACATTCTCAACCCCCCAAAAAAATCCTTTAAATTATTCACAATTGAATAATCAAATCACTTATTTTTGTCCATGGTTCGCAAACTCAATACTGATTTTAAGTGCTCAGTTTTAGACCCCTTTAAAACGTTTGAGGGGACTGTAAAACAGGGATTTCCACAATATATTGTAATTCACAATGAAAATACAAAGACAATAGAAAAATGAAACTCGGTGGGGAGCATTCACATAAATTTGTATATCCCCACCCAAAAATACACAGGAATGAGCTGGTCACTGACCTTCTGTAAATAAGACTTTTTTGCTATGTGCCTTATTTATAGCAAATACATTAGAGATCTTTTTACATCCTTTCCAGCTTCAGCTTTGACGTAAGAGTTTGCTTTTTCTTTACTGATCTGAGAAACCTTCAATAGCTTGGGCCTTATCCTGGAAGGCATCACGTGCAAAGTGTGCAAATGGAAAAACCTCCAGAAATGCTCGACTTAAAGAAAGACGAGTGAGCCTGAGTCACCTACAGAAGAAAAAGGCACTAAAAGTAATCAGCTTAAATTCTGCTTTCGGTATTTTTAAATTCATTAGTACTTTTAGGTAATGTTAAAAGTAATGCTGAAGGGCTCTTGGGGAACAGAGGATCTTGGGTAAAGCAAGTATTTGCTATAATTTGATTCTGATGAGAATAAAATAGATGGAATTGACTGGAATATATTTATAACAAAAAGACTTTACAAGTCACAGCATTTTGACCTGATCATCTTGGCATACAGGTATGCAACTCGTCTCTACAAGCTCTTCTTTAACTGATGACAGAATGAAAACAAATGCATTTGAATAAGAATGTATTCCAAACAAAACGTTACTTAATTAAGAAAACTCCTGTTATTTTCCTATTGCAGGAAACAAATTTCAGCCGACAAATATGAGGTAAGACTTTTATATAAATATAATTTTAACATATTAAAGAACCTTACTTGAATATTCATATCAAATTTTAAACATGAGACTTGCAGAATAACATATAAAAAGAATTACTTTTCACTAGAAAATATTACTTTTTATAAATGTCTTTTAATCTGTACAACTCTTCTTCTTCATGCATTGCTGCTGCTATCAATATGCAATTTATTTAGATTATACTAAATATTCTGTATATTCACCTGTAAGAAAACAAGATTCCTTGTTTTGTCTTTTGAAAAAAGACTATGATGATTTGTCTTCCCCCAATGTTTAAGGGCTATCAGCCTCTCTGGCAAAGTCAAGGTGATGAACACAATTAAAAAACCCATTTCTACTGACAGCGTCTACATTCTTTTGCAAAGCAAAAGTATTCCAATCACTGATTGAACGAATAAGAAACAGAAACAAACAGGTTAATTATTAAAATCAGTATTATGAGTCAAACTAATGCAAACAGACTAATCAACTAGCAAGGAGTAAATAAGAATTACAAAAGGACTACGCTAGTTTAAGATACAGTTTTCTACATTCACGTTAATGATATGTTCAAAAAAACCCCAAACCAGTGGTCATACTCCCAGTCCTTCAGTTGTTTGCACAATGCTGAAACTCAGACAAACCCAAGATTGAGATTGCAAAGAAGCAGATTCCTCCTCTGCTGTCAACACTTTTATATTTGCGTTGGTTGGCTTGACTCCTGGATCTCCAAGGAATCGTCCCGAAGATCACAGGCAGATACAGAACCAGAAGAGCAAAGAATATTTAAGTAGCAGAATTACTCAGTGGGAATATGCAGGTGTTTGTCTGCAAATACATTAAGATTCTGATGTTGTTTTATTTTCAAGTTCCTTTCTAGCCTAAACAGGTTAGATTTAAAAACGGGCCTTAAAACAGCATGCTATTTCAACTGAACTGATTCTTCTGATCATTAAATGATCAACCATTTAAAGTTTTACTTTTGGCATTCACCTGAAAGTAAACAAAGCAAAACAGATAATTTTATACCGCACATTTTTTTTGCAATATCTATTTCTTGAGGACAAGAGAGGTGTTGATTTGATCTCGAGCGACGAAGGCAAAAAGCAAAACTCAGCTTATATCGTGTCAAGCAGGCACTTCTCCCCTGAAATCCATGTTGGACCATCCCTGACAATGGAAATTGGAGAGGAAAATTCTCTGCTCTTTGTGGTTACCAGCATTTCAGTGCAAATCCCTTCTGGTATGCGTATTATACCACAGCAATGTCATTCTTCATGTTCTACCAAAACTCTCCATGACATGCTCCAGAATTTCAAGAGCAGACAAGCTTTGGTACCTGAATACTCACCTGAAAACTGATTTCCAATAACCAGTGCAATTTATGTAACATAAACGTCCCCTGTAATGTTTGGGACTTAATAACCAAATATGGAAAAATAATGAATCACTTCGGAAATGATCCTAGCTCTGTGCAAGGGTCTCTCACTACAGATGAAATGCTGTTTTTTTCAGTATAGTCTGGTCTGATCCTATTGCATGTCCTTTCCTGTTGGCATAAACCCCCGACAGGGTTGCTGCGTCACACGGGCAAAAATCAGCCTGTTTTCACCACCACGGAGTTTGCAGATGGGTCTCAGATGCAGACGACTATGCCAAGAATGCAAAAGAGAGTTCAGCGTTACACTCATTTAATTACAGACCTGTGGAGTCTTTACTCGTAGTAGATTCAATGTCCAGTTAAGTGAAAGGAAGTCTTCCAGCTGAAGTGGAAACCCTAGCAGGACCTGTATCAGCCTAAGGAATGACATTACGCAACTACGAAATTTGGACAGCTGTAATCAGCACGATTTTTTTTTTAACTCGAGTCAATTCCACCATTAAAAGTAACTCTGAAAGACTGACTGTTTCCAAAATTAATTCTTCAAAAGATTCATCACAACAGACGGCTCATTCACTCACAAACACCAGCTTCACGCAAAACAAACGGCAGCAGTTGCAGTAGCAATAGTTACAACGTCTTGGAGTAACTCCTAAGTTGGGAAACCAGGACAGATTAAGTACTCTTGCATATTAATAGCGCCGAACCAATGTTGGTGGAATCCAGCAAACCTGTCATATCATCTTAGAAATACATTCTTTTCCTTAGAATCCAAAACCTCTTTAAGTAACACGATTTATCACCTCAACTCCTAATTATAACACCCAATCAGCAGATGCTTCTAGGACATTTTGTAAGGTGCATCTTACAAAGTCTGAAATGAAAAAATTAAAATCAAATTACAATAGTTTATCTGACTGCTTTGCAAAGACTAGATTTCAGTTGGAATTATATTTTCTGTTATGCCAAACAGTCCACATCTAAACCCCTTCATATTCTGAAGTGGAAAAAAGCCGAAAGACAGTCACAAGCTTCAGCAAGTCATTTCTGGAAAAAGAAAAAACTTTTTACTTTTTTAGTTTCAGTGTAACATTTTGTTCTAGATATACATATATTTTTTTAATACAAGCTTATGTTAGCAAAAATCAGAACTAGGAAGCTGTTTCAGATCCAAACATTTCATGCTAAAAGAGATTTTTTTTTCCCCCTAGAAGCAAAAATTCCCCATCAGCTCCGTTGTTTGGGTTTTTTTCCCATCAGAACTCCAAGTTTCTGATCACACAACATTTTCCTAAATGAAAAGCAGTCCTTCAGTCTTTTAAATTGCAAACAGGCTTCCATGCCACTGGAAAACCTGTTGATGTTACTCTTGAAGAAAAAAATAATCACTTTTCCTGAGTAACATAGCCTTATTTGTTGGATTTCTATGCAAAGCATTCTGGAATTTAGTAAAATAAATTCCACGCAAATGCAAACATTGGAACGAGTAGGGCCTCGAAATTACACCTTCACATACTTACGGTGTACACATTTTAAAGATACTGTAGCCTGATCCCAATAGGATCAGCCATTATACTCATATTAACCCACTACAGCATTTCTTTCCATCTGTAATTCAATGCATTAGGTAATGAGCTCTGGCAATTTGCAAAATGTCTTTTAAAACTTTGCTCTAAATCTCGTCAGAGACTACAGACAAAACTGAGTAACATGGTTATTATTTTACAAAGCATTTCCATAAAATCATGAGATCAGCAACCATTTCATAGCTTTGGTAAAAATAAAAAATAAAAAATTATGCAGCCACCGAATAAAACCCAAGACCATTAAACTCCACTGCATTTTATAATGGTTTCTCAGAGAGATTAACAAGATCTACACAATTTAAAGCTACTTAAACACAACTATCACTGCATAAATAGTCAACATCACATTTTCACACCACTGACAATAATTTCCATCACAAAAGAGATATGATACAATCTGCCAGTATTTGCCGTTCAAAGGATTTGGCATCCCACTATGTTTAAAATGATCCCGAAAAGAAAAAAAACTAACTAGGTTTTTTACGAAGGCGGGAGGAGTGCTGAGTTTACGAAGTATTTTCAAAGCAAGCCATCATATGGTAATTCTTTCCAAAACGCCATCTGGAAAAATCTCTTCCATACAGAAGAGAGATGTCTCTGCTGCCCATGTCAATTGTCAGAGCACGTAAACTCTCCGTCTCCAGATTTCAAAGCAGATACTTGTTTTCATGACGGGAAGGCACCAGCAGTGCGCAGCCGGAGACTCCCGAGGATTTGCTGGCTCCATGTGCAGTCCTGGGGGATCCCGGTGGGTGCCGAGCAGCAGCAGAGACACAGGAGTAAGCAGCCCGGGGAAGGGCTTTTTAAGATACCTCTGCCTGTGAAAGTAGGCACGCACCCCATGTTCTACAGGCCTTCACCTTCACTTTGCATGGCTGCAGCCCTCAGAAAAGCTCCTCAAAACCAAGACTCCCATTGCACTCAGTTGCATACATGTAAAGCAGATGCCGGTGAGGCATTAAGAGAGTTTAAATCTGGATAAAACCTCAGAGGTGAATGCAGCCTGAGCCCGGCCTCTGAGCCCATGCCAGCAATGATGCCTCCAAGCAACTCAAAACCTTCCCACTCCCTGAATTCTCCTTTTCCCCATCACTCGTCCTTGGTTTTCTTTACAATATACAACCCAGCAGCCTTCTAGGCAATGGCCCTTCGTCCAGTGTGTCCACAGACACATTACCCACAGGAACGCGATACACAACCTACACAGGGATTATACAGAATTTCTGTTCACAATTATTTTTCCCTCACAGCATTCAGGATTTTCGGAATTGCTGAAGTTGCTCTTTGTAGCCTAGTTTATCTCTGATCAACCTTTCTCCTCTGTTACAGGGAATTTGTCCAACAGTGTTGTCAGAGTATCACCTCAGGGTACATCTGAGCTGTCACTCTTATTCCTAGTCTTACATCTCGGTGAGACGCAACCAACAGGACACTCGCTCACAGCACACACCAGTTTTTAACAATCTTATAATATTTTGAAAACTCCCTTTATGCCAAGATCCTTCACACGGAACGCAAGTTCCTTTCTGTATATGCAAGAGCCCTGGTTTTTATTTGTACAGTAGTTGTGCACGAACTTTAATGCTTTATAAGCCTTGCTACGAAATGCCTGTTCATCTGTATTGCACATACTTTTTTTCCCCCTTTTTGGGAACAACGCTCTCGCTCACCTGCAGCAATGAAGACACCCATCTGAATTCCTCTCTCCCCCCAACCTCCTCAGCACAGCTTTACAACTTCCCACCTTGCATTTCTTCAATTCTGTGAGAGGGTGACAGTCTCTGCAATAACAATGTGCAAGCTAAAACTTTGGATTTTCTGTAACCTTCAACAAGTTCCTAAAAGCTGTTAAGTGATACAGATTTCTCAGACAAGTAAATACAAGTATAAAACTAACCTTCAGTTAAAATACTCCTCGTTACAATACTTTTGTTTGCAACTTATCCTAAAGACCTGGCCATCATTTCCAACATCAAGATTACAGCGTGTAAAAGGCCTGAAGTACCTGAAATTTTTGGGTGGTGCTCACCACTTCAGACAGGCACAGGTTTAGAAAAACCACGGAAGAGTGGGAAAAGAGCACCCTAGTCTGGAGTTAACCTTCTTGCAACCAGTCTTTTCAACTCAACTCACTCTTGTACCTAATGCTTGGGGTAATCATACAAGGGCCACTGCTTGCAGGTCAGCACTGTCCCTGCCAGACTGGAGTGCGGGACTTTCCATTGCAAGATCCATATATAATATGATGAACCTTCAGCAGCTCCTTCCTTCTCTCCCCTCTGTTCTCATCAGGGCCATATCCATCCTTGCTTTACAGAGGTGATGATTAGTTCTCTCTTTTAGTTCAATGTTTTCCACTACAACTTTCCACTACTGAGCAAAGTTTTCCAATTCTGAAGGAGCTCCCCCTTCTCGTCTTCCTCCTCTCCCTCCAAGAAAAGGGAAAAAAACTTGATTCTTGGTAGATTCTGCAGCTAGAGGCACCCTTTTGAAACATCTTATTTTACAGAAATATGTTATTACCAACCAACCCATTCTTATTGTTCATTAGTACACAACTAGCTTTTTTATTGCAAAATAACACTTAGCAAGAAATAGTTCTTTTGCAGATTTCATTCTTTTGCTATTTTTCACCCAGCTCAAATGTATACACACCATAAATAAGCTATAATTTTGGTTCTAAAACAGCTGTCATCTCTTATGAAAACTTGCTGCTCACAAGCAATGTTTGTTGCACATTCAATCCTATAAAGATATAATACCCATAATTATGCTATTGTTATTAAGGCAATCATAACAGATACCATATGGACTTTAAAGTGGCTTTGAGTACGCTTTTTTAATAAACGCAACAGCGCTGACACATTTTGCAAGAAAAATCCATGCCACAAACTGCACGCTATTGATAACATATATAGCTTACTCTGTTTGGGTTTTTTTACACTGTATGTACTGAGAATAACAATGCAACTCATAGCTTCTGTTGATATCTCACTTTCAAAGGCTCTCCAGACTCGCTGCACATCATGTTTTTAATACGACAGTGACTGCGTGCCAGAATTCAATGCTCCTGCAAATATGCCAACTTGTAGCTACTTTCAAAATGAGCTACTCACCAGGAATTAGTGCCAGGATAAATCAATGGCACATTCAGCTAGCTGTTCTAGCTCTACAAAATGAATTATACGCTATATACAGTCCTTTTGTACATGTCTGTCTTTTTTGCATCTTTATCAACGAAAGCTGAAAAGGCTAGAAATGAAGTTCCAGAAGGCTGTCAATTATCCAGCCAAGGATTAGCAGAACAGGAAGCAATTTTTTTCTACCTGCACATTAAATACTGGATTCATGTATTAGAATAAATTCTGCACTGTCTAAACTATTTCAAAAAACACCGCTTTCTTTCGATCATTACCGCTGTAACACACACAGAGCGGCTGGATGCTCATAGCTGCACAAGCAGTCTACTAATAGCTGAGTGCCGGGGTGTCGCTGGCAGAAGAAAGAAGTAACTTAAATTGCAAAAGCTAATGAGCGGCAGATAATTGGCGGGAGAAAAATTGAACTTTTGAATGCTCAAACACAACCCTGCTACTTGCTAGCTGCAGCTGGTATGGACATGAGAGAACCACAAACGAGGACGCAGATCAGACATTGTGGTTCCGCACAGGAGACAGTTAGGCCAGGAAAATGGGGGGCTTGGGGAGCAGGAAGAAGGAGGTGAAGATGCTGGTTGGAGGACAGATCCTGGAAATCAGGCTTATGTATGGAGGCAAATATCAGGGGCCACCCAGGGACCCAGGGACCTTGGTCAGTGATGCCCGAGACAGGTAACAGCGAGCAGTGGCACAGCACGGATCAACCTGACTTTCGGTCCCACCTCCCGTGGCCAGCATCCTCCCTGCTGGGAAGGGAAGCAGAGACCTGGTGAAGGTGATGCTGGGAGGGTACAACGTGAGTGCGAGATCATCAAACAGGGTAAAGCCTCTCATCTCGTTGGTTCTTACATAAACCGCAGTACCCAGACCCACTGTGGACTGTAGGTTTTTTTCCCCTTCATTTTTTTAAAATGTTTTTCATTCATGATATCGAGTTCGTTTCCTTTTTTCTAAAAAAGACGCTGCCAAGTTGCACGCTTTACCAACACGCAGTGCTCCTATTGCAAAATTTGTTAAGCCTGAGGACTGTCCACTCTTACAGTCAATACCCCTGACCAAACAGCAGGTAAATTTTAGTAGTAATTGAAGCTCATGGAGTTGTGATTGTGATAGAGGAGAGGATAGCCTTCTCCTCAGAGCCAAGCATTAATTTGTGGAAGAAATTTCAGTGGCCTGATTGTGTCCCATTTATAAAACCGTCTTATTGACTATCCTTTCAGTCCCTTCAGACATTCAATCCATTTTTCATTCACATCTCAAAAGTGCGACTGCCTTATGAATTGTGTGCTTTTGTACCATATGTTAATCATCTCCTCCTACAGAAACGCATTCCTTTATCTACTACAACCTCAGAGGCACATGTCTAATTTCACCTGACTTCGCTATTCAGAGATAGTATATCGTATTTATTTTAGTATGGATTATGCTCAGTGCCTTAGGTGCTTACACTATGGGCATTTTATAAGTGTAAACTTGATTGATTGGTCACAAGACTGTTTTGGATAGCTGTAAAATGGACTTGGCCCCCAGCTACGGTTTGCTCAGCATAGATATACTGTAGGACAGAGATAACAACATTTCAAGAATTCATAATGAATATGCTAAGAAGTATTACAAACCTGTATTTGTACGGTTGATACTATACATGCATTTCTAAACATTTCTCAATAGCAATGCATACTACAACATATAAGAGAATTCTGGTTGGATATTTATCAGCAAAGAAGCCTTATGAAAATGTGTTTTCAGTAACTGGTGTGAAGTCAGCCCACTCTCTGCTGATTAGATACAGTCGCAGTTCAGAAACAGCCCTATTCAGCATAGTAGGAAGCAATCACTCGCTGTATGGAGGCTAGAATTGAGAGCTTCACGCTTTATGCTGAATAACTAAACGCAAAAAGATCAGGAAGACTGCATTAATTGCCATCTTCAACTTGAATGGCAAAAAGAAGCCCAAAATTTAACTCAACCTCTTCACCTGGATTCTCTTTACGTGGCTTTTACAAGTGCTGTTTCAAAAAGTCCACTTTGTAAGATTAACTCACTATAGTAACGCTGGTTTATCAAAGCGCAAAAGCAGCAATATCCTAAGAAGCTATGGTTTTTATATAAACCACACAAGCTTAATACCAAGACTGTTTCTTATATACAGAATGGTCTCTTCATACCATTTTACGCTTCTCGTTCAGGTTACTGACTTGACTTTTCAGTCTTAGTAGTTATAAAGGAGCCCTCATGTAAGCTGAGGCACCTCTTCCTGAAATCTGGCCTTTAAGAGTGTTAGTCTTGAGAGAAGAACTGGGAACCTTCAAAGCGGTTAGGTCATTAGCATAACCATTTCACAGACAAGATTAAAGCAAGACAAAACACCCTGTTTTTCCAAAAGCCGTAACTTTCTAGGACTCTGCCGTTTCCCAATGCTGAACTGATAATGAAAAAGATTGCAGCCATTACAGCCAACCATGCGATGGATCATCCATTATTCTGTATCTGCACTACCTTCAAATAATATTCAAACCAATAAATTTCAGTTTAAAAGTGTAATTCTCTTGTTTTAATGTATTTGCGTACTAACATCCGTAATATGTGGCAACATTACAGCTCTCTTCACTTGAAACATCTGAATTTTATATTTTTAAATGCTACACAGTTGTGTTAAGATTTATTTTTTTAAACAAAAGAAATCAGGCTGATCCTGATTTTTTTAAAAATTCTCTTACAAAAGGGGGTATATTACTAAAGTATTGTGTAAAATATGTATGGTCTGGGTTCTTAAAAGCATTTGAGAAGGAATTTATTTTTAATCCTTATGCTTTGAATAATCTTTCTATATCAACTCACACGTATAACTTTATTGCTAGTATGAAGCAAAGTCAGACAACTTAGGAAATACTAGTAAGATATCTATGACGTTTATAAAAGAAAATTGTATTAAATAATTTAACTTACGCATATTCTTAGAACACTCTGATACTAGAGTTTTAACTTCATATCCACAATAAACTAAAGACTCAAGTGATACCAATACAATGAGCACCGTTTTTCTTTCTCTGGTGTTTAACGAATCTGTGTGTTTTATTTCCAGAACCGCGCTGTATCTAAGCATCTAACATATTCACACAGCAGCCAGGAAGGCAATGAGAACGGGGGATTATTTTCCCCCGACCTTCTCAAGTCTAAAGAAGAAACACACGTTTTGACAGTAGAAGAGCTAGGTGGCCTACCTCGATTACCCAGTGCACAAACAAGTTCAGAAACACCAACATCAACCTTTAAACAGGAGAATACTTCCTTTTAACAAACGTGCCATGAGCAGATAGAAAATATTTTGTGTTATAAGAATATAAGAATGAAATTTGGTAACATGAGGAATATTTCTTTCACAGGACTAGCTGCATATTTTGGAGAGAGTCTTACTTCTCTTTACAGAAGCAGCACGGGTCCAACCACAAAAAGCATGAAACTCTCTCACGGGCCTCTAAGCTTTTGACATAATAATTTGACAAACCTCAACCAAGGACAAAACAGCATTTGTCCAAGCCAGATACAGGCACCTCTTCCTAAATTTTGAGTCAAGACAGACTGGAATCATGAATCTCATCTTGCAAGAAAATATGTCAGATTTTTCCCCCGTAATAAAACCTGAAATAATTTCCAGGTGGTGTCTCCAAAAAGCTCTGCTGCACACCACCGAAGAAGCACTGCTAAGGAAAAGCCACCTTCTTCCTCTTTATGACAGTCCTGACGTTAACTTACAAATATCCTCGCAGACTGATTCACTAAAGCACCAAAGCATATGTTCATCTTTAAGAACACATATAGTCACGACTGACGTCAACGAAACGAGGTCCATACTTAATGGTTTGCTGGATCAGGTCCTAGTCCAGAGTTGGTTACCCATAAGCAGCAGTTAATCTGTTGCTGTTCATCTGTGTGCTAACACGGCCTTAGAAGATGGCATGGGAAAATAAGAAAAAAAGATACAGAAACAAGATGGACCGTTACGCAGTTCACTGAATCATCAAAAGAGCGGCTTACTAACCACAGACAACAGTTAAATAAAAAGGGGGTTTGAGGAACAGTAAAATCGTTTTGTCGAGATCATGCTTTTAACTGGGACCTAAACATAAACTAACATGATCCAGCTACCACAGTTCACACTATCATTAAAGTTAAATTTCACTCCTTGGACTGCAGAGCTTTTATGACTGTCTTCTTTTTAACTTTCTTAAATTAAGTTGATTTTTAAGGTAATCCATTAAATTGTTAAGGTCAGAAAGCATATTTTTCTCTCCTCAACAGAGAACATCCTTTAGTGGCATGGCAATGTCAGTTCACCAACAATTAAACAGGCATAATTTATACAGTCTTCAGTCCCCTAGTGCGTGGGACAATGAAATGCTTCCAGAAAATTGTAGGATTTTGTATTTTCTATCTCAAGGGAAAGCCAACGAGACATAGGCCATCGCAGTTATACGTCATTTACAAAATGAAACATGGCGCTTGACAAAGGAAAGAATATCTTCTAGGTAGGATGCTTGCTAAGTAGGTCCCAGCTCTCAAAGCATCAAAGACCATCACGTTTTCCTCCTGTCATTCAGAGTGCTGTCAACCTACGATTACCATACTAAAAGAGATACTACTGAAATTTAAAAAAAAAAAAACCACTGGCATCTTTTGGCTTGCGCACTACATAAGAGTCCATCAAGGGGAGCACAAGAAGCTTTCTTACTTGTGATACTAATATTAAGGAAACGTTTTAAAAAAATTCAGATCAGACATATCCCTCCACTGAATTCCCCAATTAAGGAACCTTCAACAGTTTGGCAACTACCAGGTTTCAAATGGTTACGTAATGCCTTCTTAAAATGTGTATGCATATTAATGAAATGTTATAATATTTATATACATTCTTAAAACTGTATAAAAGTCCAGTATTTATTAAACTAGAATTAGGGTGGGGTTTTTTCTCCTCCCGTTATTATCACTTCAGCTTCCTCAGGTGATCTTAAATCCAGCAGAAGAAGTATGTTTAAGAATTGAGTAGGCACTCATGGCGTACTGGTGCACAGTCCTCTGGGGAGGACACATCCGTTAGATAACTGATGCATGAATGCCGAAGAAGTGTGCTTGCCCCCCCCCAAAAAAAAAAATCACCTGATGATGTTTTTGAGTTCTTTGCTGGAAATCACGAGAGACAAGAGTGTGGGGAGGGAAGTCTTGGAGCTCTTTGAAGAGAAATAACATGGCTTGGGTAGATCAGCAGCGCAGCAGCGGCAGGTGACACAGCAGCAGAGTTCTTCACGTTGAGTAGCAGCCAGAGCTGTGAGAGAAATGTCTACAGTGCACAGGCCTGTATAGCCATGTATATGCTACAGCTGGTTCAACCACCCGCTGCCGAGGCACTCTCATCTGCAACTCCGAAGAGCTGAAGATAGCTGCAGCATCCAGGGGAGTTCTGAACAAAAGCTCTTCCTTCTTCATTCACTCAAGACACATACTAATCGTCTAAATATAAACACATCCCACTATCACATATGGCTGCTGACGAAGACTGAAACTGAAGATGATGCAGCTCCACACACACTTCTCATCACAATTGTATTCACGTGGCAAAATTGTGTGCTGGGGAAAAAATAACTGGGTTTGAGAGTAAAGACCCACACCGTTCTGTCCGAAGGGTATTTAGGGGGGAAAGAAGGAAACCGTAATCTTAAACCTGCCATGTTTTCTTCCCCAGCCAAGCTACCCTCTTGCTCCTGCCAGACACCTCTCTTCTTTAGGCTCACAGCATGAGTCTTGCAGGCCTCCAAACACTCTTCCTCCTTTCGAGACTAAATCTTCTGTAGATCTTAAAACGCACACTCCGATCGACCCAGCGTGGTTAATGAAGTTAAATCCCATAGCCTGGAGGCAAGCAGCTGCCCTGGAGCAGAGAACAGCACCGCAGTCTCTCTTCACTCAACTCACAGTTGCCCTTAGCTCCTATGTGTGTTTTGGCCCAATACCATCACCTTTGGTAAAACTACAAAGATCCTGTAAGTCCAGGCTGGCTGCTCTGGCTTGGGCTGCAGTTACAACTCAGATTTCTTTTTTAAACTTGGGCTAAAACCTGTCATCTTTGCAAGGATCACAGCAGCAAATGCATCAAAGTGTTCATGGTCTTCCAATAACTTTCCCACTGTTTGCCCTAAAGGACATGCCTGCTCCAAAACTGTCACAATTAACTTGGGCAACGGGGAGAGTAGAAGACTGCAGAAGCATCTCAGTAGAAAGAAACACACGATACATCCCAAGATGCTCTTGTGGGAGCACAGAAATAGCGCGCAAACAATAACAGAGGTCTAGCTCTGCTCCCAGCGCCGTCACACAGGCGCTCAGCCCCAGGTTCCTCCGCTCGCAGCCTCAGTTCCTCCGGGGATATACACACCCACTTGGTACTTCAGGCAGCCTCTGTAAGGCAAATCCCCGCCTGCCTCGGCTGCAACACAGCCATGCTGCTCAGCAGCACCAACGTGGCAATTTAGCTTAAATTAAGAGTCAGTTTAGGATTTCTGTTCAGCTTTATTAGCCAAGTTGATGGACTGAGAAGGACTTGCACAAAGCCACTGTCTCCAAGCCATGGCCCTTGTAGGATGTAGGTAATTTTACTGACAAAATTGTTCCACAAGCTGAGCAAACTGTGGTTCAGGTAAGCATTGCTTACTGCTGCTGTTTTATCATCCTGGATTATCAGAGAGAGAGTCATTCGCCCCCTGCGATAAGCATTTTAATGACAGTATCTGAATACTGTAGCCATTGTGATAGGCGAAGGAAACCCATCCCCAAAAAGCCATCACCTAAGAAAAGAGATGAAAGATATTTATATGGAAGGTTGCTAGCTTATAATAAAACACAAATATATTTACAAAAGTATTTTCCAAAGCAAGTAACTGAATACCAAAAGTGCGAGCAAAATAGATCACCTGGGGGAAAAAAAAAAGGAGGGTGGGAAGGGAGGGCATCAGACACTGAGATGCAGGGACGACACACAAGGATGTTTCTGCAGTTAAAGATTTTAAAAACAACTGGTGGGACAAACAGTAACTCAGCTAATCCTTGGTACTGGCACGCTGCCTATTCAGAGAGAGCAGCAGCTGGTGAATCTGACGTAAGTCTCTGCATCCAAAGCAGGAACTTACTGTAATGAAACCATAGCCCACATTGGAAAAAAGACTGTAAACTCGACAAAAAAAAATCAGGATCTCAATACATTATGTGCTGCATTAAATTATTTCCATCCAAATAAAATTAACCACATAATATCACAATTAAGCTGATTCCAAAAAAAAACCCCCCAAAATCAAAACCATCACTTGGACTGAACCTAGTATTTAAAAAAAAATAGGGAGGATGAAGAAATTACAAAACTCGCATCTTCTTTGGTTTGAAAAGTACAAATCTGAGACCTTAAGTGGCATAAAAACACTGTTCCAGAAGCCTGAGGCGCTAGGCAGAACTACTTGGACTGGAAAAAATACGCACATTAGTGAACCACCTAATTCAGCATCCAGTTACTCCTCCACCCCCATTAAAGTGCTGCAAGAATGTCAGTCCCTTTATCTTGGGCACCGTGAGAAAAGCACCTTCCGATAAAAACATCCACACCTCTCCTTCCCCCTCCCTCCCTCCCTCCCTCTCCTCGGAGGAGGGCTAGGGTCACGTGCGGCTCTGAGCATCAATAGATACTAACCCTCTTCATTTCCCTGACCAACTGGTTTCCAGGATTATTTTCTTTCATTCTTTCAGAGAATACAAGGGGAAAAAAAGGCTTTGAGGCACATGGTACCTTTTAATCTTTCTCATGGCTGTTTGATATTAATCAGCAAGGGAAGAAATGACCATCTGCATAACGGCAGGAGCGGTCACACGACGCCCCTGAACCTCAGTTCAGGAATTCCAGTTGCTGCACCTGGCAAGGGTAATGGAAGGCGCGGATTTCACAGACAAAATCCTTTACAGGTTTTTGAGTGAAGGGACGGGCTGAGAGACTCACGAAGGGGTGAAGAGGTTTATATTTCATTTAGGGAAGACAGAAGAGGAAGCAGTCAGGTCATTAAATCATTTCATTTGCTCCATAAGTAACCGTGTGTATAAACATCAGAGTTCTGGTCATATTATCTCTCATTGACCTTCAACGTCAAATATGCTCAGTTTAGAAAGAAAATGTTTTCTTTTGTTTGTCTTTAACAGCCAGCCTTGTAAAAATAGCTCCGGAGTTCAAAGTCAAGCTGTGTTCTTTTTTGTTCATACATCACCATAGAAATTGGTGATGGAAAACTTAATAGAAATTGTCACTGGAGTCAGCAGATACAGGCTTTCAATAATCTTTGGCAGCACCATCAAGTAAGAAAGGGGACATTTTCCAGAGCAGAACTCCTCTTGGAACAACTAGATTGTGCCTCCAGGGCTGCACTTGAAGCAAGAGAGCGGAGAGGGGCTCTGCAAGATTAGGGGGAGGACGGGACTAAAATGACTCACTTTTTTTCTCCCCCGACTAGCAGATCTTTAATGCAAAGTACATATCTCGTCCCCCTCGCCCCCGCCCCCATCCACCGCGCAGAGTTTGGTCACGTTGTGAATAGCTGTGATTTGCTGTCTCCCTGCCAGTAGCTCCCCGCCTTCTCTCGCGCCAGCATAAGCGCTGCAAATGTGACTCCGAAAACACAAGAAGCGCTACGAAAATTTTAGCTATTCTGATCAACCACTCCTGCTCGTTAACCCTTTGCTAATTCTCTCCCGTATCACAGGCTGTGCTGCACATTTCAGGGAGCTGAACCTCAATTTGAGGCAGGGAACTTCGCTGAAATAAGATCAGCATAGCTCGAGTCAAACTCCAGACTGTTTCGACGTCGAGCCCAATTCTGCTAAATGTTCAAAATCTTCACAGATTTCTCTGTGCAGCCAAGTTCAACACTGAAACCAAATCTGTTCTACTTTCTCCAGATTAAGATCTTTCATTTCCAGCATTTAATTCACAGCTTTTAATGCCTAAGAAATAATACTTACGTGAATTAGCTTCTCCATTGCTTTTACAGACCGTATCACATCAATCCAGGCTTCCCCAATGTGATTTGCTTTGGGATCGCCATCATCCAAAAGAGAAAGTTTGCTGCAGGATGGCAGCGGCAGAACCAACTCTTGCTGTGTGCTGGGCAAAAAGGAGTTTCAGGAGGCATTACAGACCCGGCCCAGATCTTTCTCCTCCCATGTAACATAGTAACTTGCTCTGGTTAAGGAAAATTTATGCAGCTAGGAAAGGAGACACTCTTCTCCTTTCCCCTGGAGAAAAGGCAGTTGGATGTCTCTATTTAATTTCTGAAGCGCTTTACATACCACTAGCGTTATGCGTCTCCCATTTCGACTTCAGTAAGCTATTATACCGCTGTTGAACAACATTATAAATAATACGTTGAAAACAAACTTAGAAGTATAAATTATATTCACCGACTCAAAAACAGTTGCTTGGGATGTCCCATGCCATGGGGCCACTTGCCTCTTAATTATAGACTGCTGACCGTCTTGTTAACTTTGTCTCCCACAACTGTCATAACAGGGAAAATGGTGAGATACCAAGTATGGATTATAGTTAATGAAGTTGTTTAGCGTGGATGAAATTATTTCATATTATCTTCATTACAGTCATCTTGCATAAAGTAATTTCTTGGCTTAATATTCACAGAATTTCAGCATTCTTCACACAGGCTTTGCTTTAATTATCTATAATGATTAACTCTACCATTTAAATGGTAATTTGAAACATTTCTGGCACTACGAGAACAGAGAAAAGCTTTACGATGATGTGATACAAATAGAACAAGATGCAAATAGGTCAATGAGACATAATAAATGTAATGTATCGGACTAGAAGTTTTCATTATATTATTCAAATATTTAAGTCTTCTTTATAGATTGATACGAAGATGCGTTGAAATAACATTCTGTGTTGTCCCTCGCATGAGGATTAGAAACGGAGTTCTCTGCCCGGTCTGTAACATGAGCTGGAAGATGCTGTGGTGGCTGGACAGGCCACGACACTTAAAATTATTCTATATTTTGGACTTCCGTGACTAAGGGAGGAGTAGATTGCTAAATATTACTGGTGATGGTAACGGATAGTGTCCTTCTGTTGCTGTTTTTTAATCCAGTGATTTTTTCTTCCAAGATGTCTGCTGGGCATTGTTTCCCGGAAGGTAGCAGAAGTGGTTTGGCATTTTATTTATGCAGTGGGCTTTTAAGGCATTCATTTTCAAAATAGAAATCTGGAGACAAAACTTCCTTTTTAATGAAAACGTTTGGGTGGGGGAAAGGGGAGTACGTTTTGGTTTTTGAAGGTGCTTAAGTGATCCCCCCACTTTTAAAGATGTTTTACCTCATCCTGAAAAACAAGAGCACGTCTCAAAGAACCCATGGAAACAGAAGATGTTTAATACCAAAAAAAAAAAAAAAAAAAAAAAAAAAAAAAAAAAAAAAAAAGTGTACATTTATGAAAGCATAGCAAAGAGATGGTGGCGTTTTGGCAGAAACACTCCGCTCCTTCCCCTTCACAGGGCTTTCACAGAGCCGCATGCCGGTCCACAGGCTACCCACGGCAGCGGGAATTTCCCAGGATGTCAGTTCAGCTGCGTGCCGGGCACAGAAAAGCAGAGGCTCCACGCGCCGTCACATCCTTCAGACTCATCCTTCCTCTGACACGTCCCCCCCATCACCGCTGAGTCAGTTGGAGTCAAGCTGGGCGTCCAGCAGCACAAATTGTCTGCGCTACGCCGGCTATCACACAGCTCGCGCCAGCTGACGAGGAAGGGAATGGCTTTAGCACTAGGAGATAATTCGCCAAGCTGTTTCGCTGCTCCTGAAGCTGATCTGTAATTTTACAGCATGTTATTTGATTTTTGTAGGAAGGCTTCTATTAAAACAGAAAACTCTCAACTCCAGCCTGGAAAAAGCTCATCCACACATTCAGGAGAGGAAAATCTCAGACTCAAACACACTGGGCCAACTTTTTTTCCCCGGAAGCTTTTTAAAGTAGTTTATGAAATCAGCCCCAAAATGTATACAGAAAGAAGTTTATAACATTTCAAACGGTATTGTATTTCACCCCAATTTCACAGTTTTCCTCTTCCTACAGCGTAATGACCTAGGTTTCCGATCTTGCTGATGGGTTTCTTTTTGTTTCCTATAGTACAAACACCGGTTTCTTCATAATAGGCCGCTTAGGATCTGTCTAGTGATACTATTTCCAAAAGATCTGAAATTCGTTCATTAAAATAGGTTACGTCCCTGGTAGACTAAACGTTAACTTGAGAAGTCTAAACAGATGCTGTATGAGAAATAAATTTTTCAAGGCACACAGTGAAATAGCCGCACTGCTGTAACCAATTGATCCTGTGACATTACAGCGAGAAGATGCTGCAGCGAAGAAAAACGTCAACTTCATTTCAGCCCCAAACAAGTTACAACAGCAGCAACATTGGCTCAGGGCATTTTTAAGGAATTAATAACCAGCCAGGGTTAGTAGCCTGAGGCAAAGTCAAGGATTAAGCACTATGAGGATAAACACATACGGCAGCTTCAAATAATGTAGCTGACTTCAGTTTAATCATTTTGTTTCACTTTCAAAAAAACTTGTGATCTCTAGACAGAAAATATAATTCATATCTGCAAAAGAATATACACATACACACATCCCCAGGCCAGAGCTGAAGAGATAAATGGAAACACTGTAAGAAGTAAACATTTTCCTCTTACCAACAGAAGGGGAAAGCTTCCATTGGTTACAATTAAAATAAACAAACAAAACCTCCAGAAAACAGGCAAATGCTACCAAACCATAACCAAACGATATTAACAACTGCATGGAAGAGAAAAGGTGACTTAGATGGTCCCAAAGCTCATCATTTTCCCCCAAGAAGAATCGTGGAGCACTCTTCTACCACAGCCTTCACTGCCCAGAAGTGTTTACAAAACCAAGCTAATATACCGAGCTGTATATGCTTTTTTGCACAACCAGTAAATAAAAAATAGTCTTTGCTACATGTGTTGTTTGAAAGGATTACATACTTTTTTTCTCTAAAATAAATCTGCCCAATAAACTTCAGACTAATCTGGAAATGTGTAGTCAGAACGAGATTCAGATTTCGCTAAGATGTAAATTAAAAGCATCTTCAAGGCATTGTCATGAGCTATAAGTTTACAAGACAAACTCCAATAAAGAAACTAAACAACAAAAGCAACGCTTCGATTTTTAATGAAAATATTTCCTTCCATCGTTCAAAGTCAGGAAGGAATAAACATTAAGATAATACGCTTCAGCATCTTTTTATTTGGGAAGGTCTAACCATCCTAACCAGCCTAACTCAGAGAGCCTACTGTTGGAAGGTTTAACATCTATTTATCTTTGCAGACCAAGAGGAGAAAGAAGGCTGTTCTACCTGGATGACTTTTTAACACTTATGCTTAAATACAGTAGATGGCATTTGCTCTCCTGTGGTAGGTGCTTTTTTTTCCCCTTTTTTTTTTTTCGGAGCGGTGAAAGGTCACTCTCTTACATCACTGCAAAAATTTAAAGGACAACGCAAAACTCTGATACTACTTAAAATTCCTTTAGGACTCTTCTTCCAATATTAAATACAGTATAGAAAATTTACAATGAGTAAATATGAGGCCAAATCTTTCAGACAACACCGTTCATTTATTATATATACAAAAATCTGTGGAGTCAGTTAAATATTAACATACAATGGAAACGCTATCCATCTTTTTAATCTCTAAGTTATACTGATATGGTGATAGAAATGCATTTATTATTAACAATTTACTTTTTAAAATGTATAAAAAGGTAGGGATTTTTAGACAGCTTTTCAATACTTGAAATGTAAGCTGACCTCAGCGAAGTCAGAGGATGCTTTGTCACGGACCGAATTAAGACCTCACCGTAAGCTTTTATTTGACCGTTCTTCATTCAGAAACACAACAGTTACATCCTTAGAGATTTGTTTGACTGGAGTTGTTTCTAGTCAAAACACTTCTCATGCGACCAGCACTTCTTGACTCACCCAAAAAAGCCTGCCACTGAATAGAAAAGCATCATCTACCTCCCTGAGCATGAGCTTTACAATAAGAGACTCAAGAGCTTTAGTCCAAGTTCTTACAACATCTTCCTGTAGCTCCGGAGGCAAAACGTCCCTGTGGACTGAGACAATATTCATGCATGAATATCGCACAGGGATGTTGGAAAGGTTAACATTTTGCGAGCACAACACTTCCTTCTTGGTGAAAGAAAACATGCATGAGGAAAAGAAAAAAACCAACTCCTTGTAAGTTATTGAAGACAGAATGGAAAACTCAAAAAAATGAAAGCAACATAAAACTTTAAGAGGCCTTATATCTAATATGGAAAAAAATCAGAGTATTTTAGTAAAAGTAACTTTCACAATTGCTGGTGATGAACTATGAATGGATGCAATTCCGAGCACCGAGACATGTTTTCATTGCCTCTTATAGATGGTATATTTCTGAATATTGAGCTATATTCTTGCAATGGTTTTCTATCTATAAATTCTACACTTAACGTGGGGTTATCCATTTGGTGAATTGCAAAAGCACATAATAAAATGCATTTTATCATGTATATGTGACAGCCTCACTTGCTGCTAAAGTATCTTCCAAATACTATCGTGCACTTGAAGAGCTCTAAAATAAACATCAAATCCCAACCACAAGTCAGAATCTCTTTCCTCCTGAACAATCGAGCGTTGCTGCAACTTTACCCCAATCTCAAAGTACAAGTATTCAGTTCAAGTCCAGAGTTTGCAGGGAATTATCTCATAAATTATTAGTGTCAGGTGCATCTTCTTTCTACCTCTGAGGAACAACTGGTCATCTAATTTTTTTTACTCCTTAGACAAAACAGTTTCCATGCTATCAATCCTCTCCACCAAGCACAAAGTTGACAATATTATGAAAAAAAACCCTAACCCAACCAACTTGCAATATATTCAGGCTTCTACATTAAGTTTTATTTCTGCCTTTAATCCTAACTCAAAAATACTGGCCGGTCTCCATGTTTCAAACAAGTATTTTTTGACAGCTAGTGCCAGCAGTTCAGAAGGTTAGCCACCCAAGAAAAAAAGCAAAAACCACCAAACAAACAAAAACCCCCACATCTTCCTTTTGCAGGTCATCTAGTGTCTTCCCAGACACTTGAGTGCTGGCCTCAAGTGGAAATAGCTTGGCTAAAACCGGTCTTATTACTATCCAGACCAAGTACAATATTTCACAAGTACTTATTTTTACGTCTTGTCAACATTTGCATAGTCTTTGTGTCTGGAAATTTCAGACCACCATGCACGGGCTGTCAGGTACCTTTATGCAGTGCTATCATTTGTCCTTCCTCAGAATATTTTTCCTCAGAAAATACTGATTTCTAGTTAGACAACATAACTGTCACATCAAAATACATTCAGTCATTTAAATCGTAACACATCGCTCACCCCAAAATCTCTTTCCAAAGCATATCTGTCACTGAATTTGTGACAGACAGAACTGTCTGTCTGCTAAAAGCAGCATCCATAATTAAGCAAGCAGAATATATGAAGTGCAGTATAATAACAGGAAAGTGGGATTTCAGTCACCTACAGTAAGGTTTCCACAAGTAAATGTAACTAGCTCACATTTAACTGTCAAAGTTTCCTATAGACAATGGAAAGGAATAAATGGCTTAAGACAGCAATTACTCTAACTTATCTTCAATTCCTAATTTGATCAAGCTGGATCACTTTCTGTGATTTATTTCTCTCCACTAATTGTAACAGAAAGCTCAGAGGTGTGTAGCTCACATTTAGGTGTTTAAAGGTTAGACATGTAAAAGGAGGTAAGATGGATCTTACCTTGAACTAAAATGTTTCATCCAAAAGCATGAGTTTGAGATTAGAGGTATCCTCCACAGCAAACTCAAGCTGTTTAAGAACTGTGGAAATGCAGTTTCAGGAAAGCAGACAGTGCATATTGCTAGAAAAAAACCAAGGTCTTGCTATAAACACATACACAGAGATTGTCTAGGTTTAAATAATGAGAGTGTGGAGAAGTAGCACCTACAGCAGGAACATGATCTGATCTGACAACTGATGACTGCCATAGATAGTGCAGGCAGCAAAATCACTTGGACTGATGATCAATGGATCCTACCACTCAAAACCCAAAATTCTTGCAGGCATGTGTCAAGGACCTGATGGAGGATTCCTGAGTCCCGACGGTCATGCCTTCAGGAATAAAAAGGACATTACATTTCTGGTCAACTTAGCTGGAGTCCAACCAATCTTCTCCCGTAACAAAGAAGCCAAAAGAGCAGGTGCTGAACATGGAATGTCAAACTGTTTACCTCATTGCTCTGACAAGAAACCTCACACGCCGCACTGGACCAGTAAGAAACACCCTAGTTTATCCACCCTCTGCATGACATCCTGGCACCTGCCACCTTAGATTTCCATTAACTGGAAATTCCAGTGAGATGTAAGGCAAAACTTTTCATCATTTGGGCAGTTAAGTATTAGAAAAGGTTGCCCAAAAGGTCGTAAAATCTCCATCCTTAGAGACATTGGAAGCTGGGCTGGACACAGCCCTGAGCAACCTGATCTAACTGGACCCGCTTTGAACACGGGGTTAGATTGGAAGACTCTGGAAGTCCCTTTCAACCATACGTATTCTGTGCCTGCCCTTTCAGAAAACAGCATCACGTATTGTAAAACCATAATCTGTAGTCACGTACAGGAAAGCAATCCCAGTAATACGTCATCCTGGTTTTGACAATTTACACACTGAGAGAAAAAACTCACTTCACCCTCAAATAAACATGTTAGAAAAATTTGCAGAACTGCCACACTTTTGGCCAAACTACCATTTTGATTATATTTTTGAAGGTGTGAACATCTTTTATTATTTGCTTTATAAACCTGAATTTAGCACCTCTCCTCCCTCCCACCATCACACCACCCCCAGAAGAAAAATAAAGTCACCAATACATACAGATCAACCGCAAACAAAATCATTTAGAGGAACACTGAAAATTCATCTTTTATCATCTGTGCCACCTAGCAACACACAGTACCAGATCCAACACATTTGCAAATCTGACACAGAGGAGTGCATAAGCATCAGAACAGGAGGAGAGATAAAAATCTCCTTTCCCATTTCAAGGATTCCACAGGCACGAGAGTTTTCCATGAATTTTGAAATACTGTCATGCTCACAACAGAATACATACATTATTTTTAAATTGCATACTCAAGTTTTGAGTAAATACAGGGGGTATTTTTTGTGTGGCTGATAATTTCATCATCTATAAATCAGAACCAGGTCAGGTATTTCAGAGATACTGAAAATTATGCTGAACTTCAAAATTAAATGTAGGGCGACTATGCTTTGCCTGATCTGTTGTGTGCAGCAATAGAAAGGGCAGTGTTTCCTCTTTAAATTATTACGAATAAATGGACAGACTTCAAGACTTTGAGCCCAGTTCCCCTCTTGATAACATGCAAACTTCATCCAGGATAGTGAGTAAAGTATTACCAAAAAAATTAACATTATTATATGCGCACATAATTACTAGCATGCTACTCATTTAATAAAATTTCTCAGTTAGGTACTTAAATTCCTTCCGTACTCACACGCTCCTGAGCCAGGGAAATAAACGTTAACAGGCTGCATGCAGTAGGTCACAAAGTTACAGCACATCTGGGGACGGACTCGAGGCCTCCTGGCTTCAGTGTTCTAGCACTGGAGTAAATTTATTTCTGTTTTAAAATGTATTTAAGTAGTGTTACCTATACAAACAATGCATGTGACATTCAGTTCAATAAACGGCATGATGTATGTAATTTTAATTCTTTTTAAAAAATTGCAAGATTCATCTACTACAGTACTTTGAGAGTCAGCCTAAAAGAAATAAAGTATTAAACATCTCTAATTTCAGTCAATAGTCTGGAAACTATTGTAGCTTTTCACTTTTTAGGCATTCCTATTCATAATTCACAACTGGATAGAACAAAAACAATACTTCACTTATAAGCTGCAGAGCAGGTTCTGTGATTTGTGTGTACAAAAAAATTAATTCAGGCTACATCTCTGGGAAACTTTCAAAGACATCCCTCTCCTGGGTTTTTTTCCTAGAAAAAAATTTAGCAAAATTCAGTTTATGTGATGGTCAAGGTGCATTTAAAAAATTGTTTGGACAGATACACACATATTCATTCTGACAATTTCATCTTGATTTTCAGCCAGCCATTTCCCAACTGAGCTATCTTTTATATATATCTCTATCTACCTTATCTTAGCCATTCTGGACAAAGGGAACTTCATTATTTGTCTTTAGACCGCTTTTTCAGATTTTAAAATATATCATCTTTCCTGCAGATTCTGTATTTTTTTAAAAAATTAGAATTTTAAAACAGCAGCCTACTTATATCTTTGCACGTGGAGGGGACTCCAGGAAAGCGATGAAAAGTTTGCCACTCAAAAGGAAGAGGCAACACGGAGACCAGAATTTAAACGAGCACGGGAGACGAAGAAAAAAAAAAAATTGGAAAGAAAAGCAGAGAGGAAGATCACTGAGGCAAAACAGAGGTTCAGAAGCAAACATCAAGATTGACAGCTGTCAAGAACTGAGTCACCTATTCAATCAACTAAGCAGCTCAGCATGGGCAGAAATAAGCTCTTCCAGAACAATTCATCAGCCTCCCTTGAATATGACCTAACGGCAGCTCGGATCTCGCTGTTATAAGAAACCCCACCTTTGCATTGTTTCTTCTTAAAATTCTGCGCTGCAAAGCAATAATCAGCAGTGACTGGTGATCCAGTATAATTTGAAAATCCATGAAAACCAGGCAAATCATGGCTTCATTTCACAAACTGTCACACAGTAGCAATTACTGTTGTGAACTAGTACTTAAATGATATACACAGCATCTTGTCACCAAAATCAGAAGCAATATTTGTTTCTGTTTAAACAGGGGAAAAAAGTCAGCCAAATGTCTGTGTAAAATTGCATTCCTCGCTCTGTTACAAGTTCACATTACAACTACAAAGATGAAGCTGAAAACGGGAGTAGTACATGAGCTTTGCACAGGGTAGAAAGACCGGGGTCAACCATGCCCAGTAGCCCATGAGGGCTTCAAGGACCTCACAGAAAGCCCCTCCAAACACAGCTTTGGAGAAGAGGGGAAAAAAATTATTCCATTTTTAAAGGCTTCTTAAAAGCAGTATTAACTTTATTAAGATTGTAATAGGAGATATGCATAGATTAGCCACTTAAAAAATCACTTTTATTAAAAACAAGGGAATCTGGCCTATTAATTTTTGGTTCTTTGGGGTATGCAAGTAATTTCACTTCAAGTCAGAAAGGTATGAGAACCAAGTAACTCTTGTTCAGGTTTTGCTTCCAGGTATACAGCCTCACGATCCCCACTCCTGCACACTGCTGAATATCCTTACGTGCCAAAAGAAGGGAGTCTAAAAATCAGAAACATTTTTTCACTTTAGTTTTTCTATCGTCATGCAATCGACTTAATCAATATTTACTTTAGCACAAGGGAAAAAATTATCTGTCCTTTTCTTTGTTTAGAGAGCTGATTCTTAGATTTCAATTATCAACAGATCTGTGCTGGTTAAAGAACTTAGAGAAGGTTTTAATACAGTGAAGCAATAACGCAAGTCATAAACCAGAAAACCTAGCATTATGCATTAGTTCATTTCAAAGTAAACACAGAAATGAAATTATTTCTCTATAATGTCTTAGAAACTGCAAAACAACAATAAAAGTGTAACTACCATACTGAAGTAAACGTGTTTAAAGGATCCGATTAAGATACTGCATTATTGTTTTGCCTTTTAAGTTCTGTTCAACACTTTTTCTTTATCCGTGTCTAACATCCTTCACCCTCTCACTTCTAAAGAAAAATTCATATTAGCTGACTTTTAGTTCTTGACACAAGAACTTCAGTTTTCAACTTGATGTAAAGAGTCAAGAGCTGAAGCTCTTTTTCCAAGAGGGCTTCAGTTAGCAATTTTCCATTCATATACTACCTGCAGACCATCTTCCTCTGCGGAGAGCTGGCTGGGGAGAGACGGGGGAAGAGACAAGATGGTACAGCAGATCTTGGGGCTACGGTTGAATCTCCTGGTGTTTTGAGTCTGAGAGATAGGATGCTACAGAGATTTTGGCTGGTTAGAGGGGCCAACTCCTATGTGCATTTCAGTAGCCCATCTCAGCATGGCAAGTGACTGCTAGGTTTGTATAATGAGTATCTGACTTATATTTGCTACTAGGGAAAAAAAAAAAACAACTTTTAATTCTTCATAGAACAACCAAGTTGTGAAGTGACTCCCATAATTTTTACTATTTACTACCCAAGTCCCTTTTCACCATAACCACTTGCTGCCCTATTTTTTTATTTACTGGGCACTTTCCTTCCCCCCCCCGGATGCACAAAACACTTTCCATGAAGGAAAATAATGTCCTTTTTCTTTCCTTAACTTCTTTTTATACATTGGCTTTTTTTGAACTCTTCAAACTAAGTATTATCTTCAAAGTAAACAAGTTTACTTATCATCCATCATTTCAGGCTGATGCAATGAAACAACATATATACTGATAATCTGCAGATAATGCAAATGGCCAATTGATTCGTCGACTGCATTGTTTTGCACTAGTCTGCTCGTGATTCTTTAACCAGTTTTCAATACATTGCAGAGTGTCAAACAGTACTTAACAGTAATTTATTTTTCAGGATGCTTATTTCATGTGACACATGCAAAAGGCTTGGATTCATTTAGACTGTCCTATGTCCCTTGTCCAAAACTTTTGTAATAATCTCAAAAAGTATTTTTTTTCCAGCAATGCTTAATTATTTCAAGCTCATCCCACTTACTGCTCACAGCTCCATTATCCTCTAGCTTCTTGGTTTTTCCTTCCCAAAAGCTTTTATATTTAGTTGGAAACTAAAGACAGTTTTTACTAGATAAAAACATTAAGGCTGTTTTCTTCACTGTTCATAAAACTTGAAATCCTAATCCTCTTCGTTCCCTTTGCTTTCCTCCAACAGAATCAGCCTACGATGTGGTTGTGAAGGTAACTGCCAAAATTGCATGAAATGATGAACTAATTTCGTACAAAGGTGGTGATATTTTGTCACCCAAATATGTCACTTACCACACAGAATAATTTTTCCACCCAGCAAAGCCTTCTACAGGTGTATTGACAGGCTCTTCATCACTTTCTAACTGCCTATGCTTACTTCTTGCTAAAAGCTGATCAAATTAAGTTCTAATCTCGGCTCCATACCGAGTCTTTCCGTAGCGCTGGGTAAAGCATCTTTGCTTCTTCAGCTGGGAAATGAGGATAAAACATACCACGTACGCGCACCCTGTGTCTGTGTGTGCACGCACGCTGTGTAAGGGCAAAGCGTTACGAAACAATTAACGACTGCATCCTTGCCTGCAATCGTGACTGAGCTGGCCTCCCGCTCCATTCTTGGCGCTACTTGTTTATCTGTGTTTTGCTTCAAAAATCCCTTTCTCTTGTCCTTGGGTTTTTTCCTTTGCGTTAATTTGTTTTGCTTCTAAAATGGAATGTAACAGCTGGTTAGTAGTTCATAGCTCATTTATAGTTTATTCACCTTTTGTTGCTCTACATTTTAGTTCTCCTTATTCAGATGAGCATTACGTGCTGGGATTTTAGCATTAAATAAATGCTTTTCTGCTCAGTTTCACCTCTTACTAGCTCCAAACCCATCAAATATGTAATAAACAAAGACCTACAACAGAACATATAAAGCAGCACTTAGAAATCCAGTTTACCAGTGATGGATTAGGGATTTACATTCCCAAACTACCAAATACAGTGGTCTCCTTGACCACCCATATACAGTGATTTATACACAGTGACAGATTACGCACTCTTCCTGGTTACATATCATTAGTGGGAACCAAAGTCATGTCAGATATTGATGGTAATACCTTTCAAAGGTACATTACTAGCCAAGCTTTACGAGCGGCTTTCACATGAATTATTCAGCAAACAACAATGCTTAAGATATATGCATATATATACCCTCAGATCCTTAGACTATATTCATCACCAATGGTTTTAAAAGAACGGAAAATGTGTACTCAAACTCAAAGCTAACCTGTACATAGAAGCAAGTTCAGGCTATTCAATTTATAGATTTACTATTGTAAGTGCATTACATTAAAGCACAACAAGGTATCTCAACTGCAAAAGCAAAAACTCCTAAATATCTAATTTCTAGCATTCAATAAACACAACTCTTTCTTACGTGTGCTGCAAATCTATTAAAATCACTGACCGAAATAAAAAATTAAACTTTTAAACTTCCATTTAAAAGCATGCAGTCATTCTGGGTTACGTTATTGTGGATTAAAACTAATCTATTACAGGAACAGAGTAATCCAGTGTTGATACTTATTTTAAAATTGAGAAGTGATGAAAGCAATTTTCATAGCCCATTTTAAACTTTCACTCAAAACATGTAGGTTAATGGAAGTTAATATAAACAGCACGAAACAGAAGGACTAAAATCTGATGAGGAACAATCAGAATTAATTTGGTCTACCGGCTGAAAGGATACACATGTACAACTAAATTGAACTTTGTTTATGCATTTTGATTTTCAAGCCTCCTCTAAGATGATTACCCTATCTCCAGTTCTATCAAGGGAAAAATGCCTCCCTCTTTCTTACTCTGCTTCTAAATCAATTTTTAATTTATTTTTTTTTTTTTAATACTAGGTATGCCACACTATTTAGTTTCTACTTTAAACATCTGCAAAGAAACGTGCCTACTGCAACTCCTTGCCAACTCCTGACTTTCTCTAAATCTGCTAGTATTATTTTTAGAGTCTCTGATTTGTTTTGGCCGTTCTTGGATCTAAGCAGGATTAGGGGAAGCCCCCTTTTGTTTCTCCCCTTGTATACCTTTGAGAAATGGGATCATAATTACAGTGCAAAACCATTTATGCAGCTGCAAGTAGTACTCCCAGGCACTTCAAAAGAGTTCTTGACCAAAAAGAAATCTCAGATGCTTTACAAAAATGAAGATGTTAGCTATGAATAGAATTAAAATGAAACATTACCTAAGTAGTGGTGCACAGTAAATGATGCGATTTAATATAGAAAAAAGAGAGGCCTCAACAAGCAGCCTGCATTAAGCTTGTGTTTATATTAAAAAAGCTGCAGTACTTTCTACCCTTAAGCACTCGTTTCATTTTTGTACACAAATTACATCCACTCTGCCAGACACCATTTATAATGGCAGACAACCAGATCAGACACGACACTCAAGGGGTTTTTTTAAACTTCATATTAAAAAAGCAGCATGTCAGTATATTTGGATACTACAAGTTTCCGCCACCATTTAATTCACATTTGCCTTAAATTGGTAAAAAGCTTAAGATACTGTACACGATCATCCATGCACCCACACCTCACGGGCAATGGCACAAGCCTTGTGTTTTAGCACATCACTGTGAAAAATCTACCTTTGTGCCACATTCAAAGTCCAGGGCAATTACAACTTGCTTCACATTAGAAAGGAGAGTCTTAATTTCGTGCTTCCCAAATATATGTTTAGAGACACGCAAATCGTGAAAACTTTAGTTCAACAGGTTTATTTTTATGCAGCGATGAGGATAGCAGCGGTTTGTTACATAAGAAATAGGGATAATCGGCTTCGCTGCAGCCACCAACAAAGAACTTAGTTTAACAAGGAAAAAGAAAAATCACAGTACTCGATAACATGGATATCAGAAGTCACTTAATTACAACACATTAAAATTGTTCTTCAGAATTAGACTAAAATTCACTGTAAGTTGTGCTTGAGCAGTTCCATTTTGCACAGTAAGATTAGTATAAAACCAAATATCCTGCAAAAATAATTATAATATTCAGTATTTTTTGAACAGTTCCCTTTCCGAATCTTCACGTTGAGCCCACTCTTATCCAAGTTTTTTATTAAGAAAATGGATACCTAATCTAATAATATCCTGGACACAAGCGACTTCACAAATTGTAAAACATAAAACTAGAATAATTATATCTCACATAAATCAGAGCTCCTCTGTTAACATCACGAAAGGATTGTGGAAATTTCCATCCCTACCAACTATTTCCCTGAAAGAAACCAGACCTTTGAAGTGACTAGCACGGGCTGTCCCGGAGACCGTAAGGAAGAAGAATTATTTTCAGATAGGGGAAGACATGGGCCAGTAACAGTGCCTCGAGCTTCACTGTAAACGAAAGCTCGGACACAGGGACTACTGATGGGGCAACATTAGAGAGCATGAGAAAAACAGGGGCTTCGTGGAGCTATAATGAAAGTAGCTGCAAAAGAAAGGATCATGATTTTGTTCAAAGCAGGGGAGAGCCAATAAGGGAAAGCATGCTCTGCTGTCAGTCATTTCAAGGGATCTCTTGAGCAGCACAAAGGGAGTTGCTTCATGTGGAGGTTTTGCAAAGGTGCTCACTGCCATTTCTCATGCAGCGGCTGAAGGCAGTGAAGGATATGGGTGTTTAATGAAGACAAAAAATCCATCAGAACATGTGGCTACAACGTGTCAAAACGTATGAATTAAAATCTAGCAAACAAACTATTATGTTAGCAAATTTCCTTAATTTTAGTGGTTATCTTAGAAGGATATGGTGCGCAAATTTGTAGCCAGAGATCCCAAATACGTTTTTTCCTCTTATAGTATTTGTTTTATCAGGTTTACAATTCTTTTATTATATCCCAGTAGTCTGCCTCCAGTGGAGCATCACTGTTCACCAATTAAGGAGATGCAATACACCTTTAATACACTTCACTGGGACATGGAAACTAAGTCTTACCTTTTTCTTTTCCAGTGTTATGGAATAATAATACAATTTTAGATGTAGTTCCTAATGATACTAATAGGCTATCTAGTGAAGCACGTACGATAAGGCTCTAGAAATCAAGGGATCTTAGGTTACATTTTCAATGTCTAAATCAATCCATATACAAAAGGATGTAACGCTTACATTTTCCCACATCACAGGCACATTACGGTAGCTGGCTAAAGCTTAAAGTTTGGGGTTTTTTTTTCTCTTTCTTAATTATGTGATTCTGTCAACCACATAAAATTGATTCAAAATAGTGACCGTAAAGAATAGTGTCATTTCTGATCATCAAATGATCACAGCCAAATCAAACTCCAGCAACAGTATCTGACAACTCCCAGAGGACACGAGTGCCATGAGCTCAGTACTTACAGAATCATAGAATCATAGAATCATTGAGGTTGGAAAAGACCTCTAAGATCATCGAGTCCAACCGTCAACCCAACACCACCAGGCCCACTAAACCATGTCCCTAAGCGCCTCATCTACACGTCTTTTAAATACCTCCAGGGATGGGGACTCAACCACTGCCCTGGGCAGCCTGTTCCAATGTTTCACCACTCTTTCAGTAAAGAAATTTTTCCTTACATCCAATCTAAACCTCCCCTGGCGCAACTTGAGGCCATATTAAGAAATACCTTAGTTGAGCTGTTCTATCGATAAAGCATTGAAAGGTGCACAGAGCTGTAGGGAAACAAATGGAAGAGTTTGCAGCAGCTGCTTTTTCTTCATCTTGCAAGAGAATATCTTTGCATTAAGAGGTCAACACCGAAAACAATTCTCCCTGTCCCAGGATGGCAGCAGTACAAGGACCAGCAGTGCCTCACTCACTCAGTACATAGTGCTCTATCAACAATTTGCTATCGATGCAAATTGTTTTTCTGTGTTGGCAGCGCTGCCCCTGGTCTACTACATTTAGATATCCTCTCCCACTTTGGTTGTACGCCACAGTATTGTATGCTAAGTCACAGTATTTAGCACATCCAGGTATGTCACATATATGAAACTCCGCAGTTTTCCCACGGCCAAGACAAACTGAATTTCTCTTTAAGAGAAATACTCTTTAAAAATGTCCGTTAACTTCTTAAACTCAGCTGACATATGAAAGTCTCCAAAACACTAATAAGATTGCAAGAATTTATACAACAGAAGAGTTGAAGGAATTGAAACTTACTTCCAGAGTGGGCTGAAAAAATAGGTACTAAACCAGAACGCTTTCACAGGGGAGGATGTGAGAATATCAGTGAAACAATTTGGGCTGGGGGAGAAGGGCACTGTGAACACAAGAAATGGGGGGCAGCACTTACCTGTCAAGTACTATGTTAGTCTTCTGCAGAAGAAAAGGAAACTGCAGTGGGCCAAGTCAATGAGAGAGCTATAAAGAGAGAGGCTGTAATATATCCTACGGGGCTGGAAAGGTAGTATCAGAAAATAAGGAGTCCCTTCGTTCCCCTTACAGCAACAAAAAAAGTATTTAAACCTGATTTGAGTGGTCTGTTCTTCATTAGTATTAGCATAAAGACAACTTTGCATTCATGGAACTTCGGATTGAAAGGAACAGAATCTGTTAAAAACCAAATATTAACATAAAAAAGGTTTAGGAAAACTACCCAAAAAGCTAAGAACTCACCTTTCAGAGGCAGAAGTAATGTATTAAAGACTCTTATTTTAAAGAACATAAATATTTGTTTGTTATTCCCCTAACGTGGCACAATAGAATAAGCCCTGACGGATCAGCGTTTATTTTGCTGATCATCAGGTTTCCAAATTCTTCCGCTACAATTAATTCCAGTGGCCTGAAAAGGAAATACTACAGGGTTCTGCCAATCACAAGAAAAGGCTGTGAAACAGCCCTGGGTAACCAAGGCCCTCCAGGATCGACGCTACTCTTCCGTCCACCAGCATCAGCACACTCAGTTGAGGAGAGGCTCTGACCCCACTCTTCAGCTAAATTAGTTTTATACCAACAGTCTGTACTTTCCTGCTGTCAACTATCCCGATGATAAATTGATAATGCATTTTGATGAAGGGTAGAATATATATGTAATGAAAAATATTGATTTTGCTTACATACTTCACAATAAACTTCTTTTATTCATTTCATTCGTTTTGGCTGCTTAAACGTGCCATTAGTTGGATTTCCATCTCAAGAATAAATTCATGGTTCACACAGATGGCGTTTCAAAATCAGGGGTTTGCTGAAGATACTCAGATACGGTGCACATGACAGTACTTTGCTTGGTTTTGGGGGCGTTTTTTTGGCTTGGGTTTGTTTTTTTTTAAACTAACGTAGTGATGACGTAAAGTCATCCAGAGCTCCTCAGTTTTGTGCAACATGCATCATTCTCTGAAAGAAGTGCAATAGTGCAGGTGTGCGAGTAATAAGATATTATAAAGGAAACAGCTTGTAAATTAAAATGATCACATGGCTGCTTAGTCTTGTTGAATTCTGACACAAATGTGCTACGTTAGACCAAACCACCAAGGCCCATTCCACAAGGAACCCATATAATTCATCAAGCGAGCCATATTTCCTTTTTTAATTTAAAAAGCCTCATTATCTAGAGGAAGAACCTAGATACGTTTTCAATATATGTGCGACTATTACATGTATGAAGAAGGGCCTTTATTAATAACTAACAGAAAGCAGGCAGATAAACCACATTACTCGTGCCTTGCGCGTCACCTCGCCGCTGCGAAGGAGAGAGCACATCTTTCATCAAGAATGCTAATATATTCTTCCAGCTTACTACTCTACATCCTCTCTGAGGCTTTTAACCACTGGACTGAATCCTGGACAAAGGAATCGAATGCCCAGAAAGGCGCAGGGGTGCAGCGGCTATTTATCCACTCTTTGCAATATTCTTCTGACAGTGTGAACCGAAGCAGCCCGCCGCCGATGCCCTCCGCCGCTCGATATTGAACGCCAGCGCGCAGCGGAAAGGACCTTTCCATCAGATGTCTCCAAAGATCCTCCTATTAGCGAGACTTAAGAAGGCCTTTGTCATATCAAATATGCTCAGCTGCTTACCGCATGGCGAAGCAGTGTAAGAACTATTTAAAGATGTGCCTGACATCATTAATCTATTTGCCCTCTGACCTGTGGAGCTGAACTGTAACTATGGCGACCAAAGCTTGACCTTACAATGCTGAGAAATTTTAAAGCTCAGTAGTATTTTGGGTCACATTGTTAGGCTGAACAAAGGAATAAAGAAGAAATGTGACAGTTTCCTGGGAATTAAGGTCAGCAGGTCAATTGCCCTAAAGCTTTATTGTTATATGATAAGCAAGACTAGCTGAAATAATTTTTCAGCTATCAGAGTAAAAAAAAAAAAAAAACCACTACGGCTTTTGTTGTCTAAAGTAGAAAATTGGTCTCCGTAAAAGCAATATATAACCCATCATTGAGCAAAATTACTCAATAGCCTTCCCTGTACCATTTACAGCACAAACACAAGAAAAAATGGGCAGCAGGTATCAACTTCATATTCTCACATCAGGTTTATTGTTAATTGAAGCTTTTGGGGGCATGCAGAAAGTATTTATTAATGTGTTTCTACAATTGCATTTGATAAAATTGTCAGTGTTTTCCGTCCTCCCTTTTCAAATGATTCATGAAAGTAAGTGGGAACAAGCAGCCTGAATATACTGATTTTGAACATCTGTGTAAAAGCAGCATATGCCTTAGACTTAGAATAAATACAGTATAGGAACTTGCCCTAACAAAATGCTATGACAAATACCAAGCCAAATATTTACAGTCTTAATAATTAGGCTTATTAACATTGTTGATACAATTGTGTACTATGAAGCTAGCAATGTTCACTTTAAGGATGTGTCAGCAAAATTCATAGGCACCTCCATTTTCAAGTGGTTTACAATTTAGTCAAGGAAATTAATTCTAGATTAAAATTAGCTAATTTACAATCATATTTTTCAAGCCTAAAAGCTTTTCCAATGTTAGGTATCCCAACCCGCACCGTGTAGGACCATAAATGTAACCTGTAATACCAGCTAAAAAGCAGATAGATACAAAAGATCTAGGTTGTGGATTGATTTATCATGTTGTTGGGTTTTTTTCATTTCTCACATCATTGCTGAAAAACTACTGTAATGCATCTATACAGCACAGCACGTACGTAACGTGCCAGTTTAGTTGAGCATATTACCCACAAAAGTATACAGGGAAAGTTTGTGAAGCAGTGTCCTCTTGCACAGAGGGCAAATTAAATATGTATCAATATAGTATTTTGGGGTTCTCCAACATTAGTGTATTTTATTCAGTTATCTAAGAAATATCACGCCCCATGAAGCAGATGCTGAAACAGTGGTGCTTGTTCATTAATAAACATGCAGGAGTGCCAGTTCAAGATTCTAAGATATTCTCGCGATTGTTAAAGAATACAGGCAGTGTGGAATTTTGCTTTTGTAAGACAGCCCTTTTTGCTTTTCATTTTTTAATACTCTAGCTGTGTCTGAGAAACAGAATTCTACAAAACTGGTTTAAAAAGGTCTGTAGACTGCCAGCTTGACAAGAAAGCATGGCAAAAATTATGCAAAAGTAGGGATGCTATCAGTACAGAATTCAAATGGTCGGTTGGTAGAGCGCTACCTGAAGCTATCACTGCTGCAGCTGTATCCACCCTGGGGAAAAAAAATGTTAACGGCTCTAGAAAAGCACTAGAAAAGCTCTACAAGAAGGAATTGCAAACCTAGAAAATTTCCTTCAGTGGGGGCAAGCGGAGGAATATAATCAATATACGTATCCAACAGCAAGTTAAGAGTGATTTACCTGCAGCCATTAAAACCCAGAATGTGTGAGAACTTTTATCAAGTAGATACTCATCTTGCAGAGAATGTCCAAAGCCACTGAAGCCAGACAAATCACAAACTAGAGAGAACAGATTTTAATAGCGAGGGCAGTTTGGAGGGCAATCATGCAACAGTCAATGTTTAAGATATGCAGTAGATTCTTCATTTCACCTTGGAAGATCAGACGCTTTTTGAAGTTGTGCCTGTGACAGCTGAGACAATGCTGAGAGATTATTTGGGCTTCATTATAGAGAAGGCCATGCTAAACGTCATAACGGCGCACCAGGTTGCTTTCACCCCTCTGAACCCCACACAAAACAATTAAGAGTCAAAAAGCATTGGCTCTTAATAAACTACCCTTTTGAAATCACTGTATTTTAAGATTATTTTTAAAATAACGACAAAGTAATGAACTTGCCAACTTATTGTACAAACCCACAGTGCTAAAGCTTGGCACAGAAGGGGGGCATTACCAGGTGCCATGCTCCTATTGCCCACTCATGAACAAATACCTACTCTGGAAGTCAAAAGAGACTCTTTGAAAAAACTCCTAAACCCTCAACAGTTATTACTTTCTATACCAGTAAACCCCATCTGAAGTCATACGTTTAAGTACTACTGAGTTGGCACAGAAATGGATAAAAGCCAGGAAATTCTAAGTTTAAGCTGACTCGCCATCCTTAGCACACACTATTGTCCTTTATCCCTAAAATTTAATTAAAACCCAGTCCTGACCAGTTGTAATAAGTAGTACAGAAAACTGATTATCAGAATTGCTTTCCTCCAACAGTCTATTGTGCCACACTTCCTCTCTGCAAAATACAAAAGACTCTATGTACATTTTACTTTCTCTGTGAAAAGAGGGCTGGGGGGAAAAAAAAAATCCAGTCTGAACTTTTATTTAGTTGCCAATTGTGCTGTGGAATGAAACTAAGCATTTTCTTTTAAAAGCTGATTCAAATTCAGTACTTAATCATGCCATAGCAGAACAAGAGCAGCAGCAAATTACGTTACAATTACATTAGAAATTCTTTTACAAGATTTTGTTTTCAGTCACTTCTAATCTTTCAATAACTGCCATTTCCAGGGTTGGTATTTTCCTAACAACATTTCTGCCTGAAACTAGCTGCTCTGATTGGAAACATTTGGTATGTAAGGAAAATATGTATGTGCACATGTGTGCAGAGCACAGACAGGGAGGAAAGCAGTCACACTCGATTACAAAAAAAGTTCTAGAAGCCATAAAATATTTCCTTTATTCTTCTAAATGTTTTTTTTTCCCTTATTCTAGCAGATTATTTACTCCTGTACTCCTAACCAATTTGTTTTCTGTGCTGCAGATCACTGCAATATACTATTATAAAGTAATCGTTTTAAAATTTAAAAAGGCATATTCTATTAACTCCATTTCAAATAACAGACCCAAAACACAGGCGTCAAGTACCTACATTAAAGTAGACACACCACTAACTACGTGGATGACTAAGCCATCCAGAAAGAGGTAAAGGAGCTGGCAGGCAACGGGACACATAAATTGACAGCACAGGTTTTAAAAGTCCGCTTTGTCTGCAGCGTTCTCCCTCTTAACCCAGAAAAAGTCAGATGATTTTAAGATATCAAATGATGTCTCTTTTCTAAACACCACAGGCATTAGCCTGCAAAATTTACAACACCCGCTTTTGAAACAATCCCAAAAAGACTTAGCTGAGTCTGCAAATCCAAAAACTTTAAAGGAACCTTAATTTGTGATTTCAAAAAGATGCCTAAAATCCAGGCAACATATTCCTGCCACGAGATGAAATAAAAAAATACATGTAAATCTATCTACGGTATTATAAGGATATCCAACAGAATTAGAAAGTTTTCAGGTAAAAACTATTCAACTTGTATAGCTTCAAAGAGGAAACGTACAATCCTTCGCAGGCCAGCAACAGGTCAGTGCCTGTTACAGCGATGCCTCATCGTTATTCTTGTAAATGACTTATGGTTTGGCTGCCACGGCTGCCTTCGTTCTCATCTACCTCTGCTTTTTGCCACAAACACAACACAGCAACATGTTTGCTAGCTGAAAAGAGAATGCAAAATCATACCACGTCCTCCTGGCTCTCTGGCCCAGCGTATATGAATATGCTTTTCTAGTATAGAGTCTTCTACAGATCGGGATCTCATAGCAAAGGACAAACCGCCAGTTCCCTGCATTTCTCCATAGCATTCCCAGGTTTACACTGGTTACAGTCACGTTTTTCCAGCAGTCACTCCGAAAGCAACTAATGGTCAATGTTAATAACTTCTCTTCGTGTCTAAGAGGGAAAAGAGCCCCAAACACCATTGGATGAGAAGGCGGGTGGATTTCATAGCCGGCTACATAGGATTAATGAACTGCACTGTCCTTGGTAGCTACCAAGCAGCAACCCCACGGTTCAGGTGGCTACCAGAATAAATGCTGCACATTTCGTCAATAGTTTCATGAGACTGTTTCTACCTGAAATCTTAAGTAACGTAAGCACCACGTTGCAAGAGAGCAAAGGGTTGCTAGTCACGACAAAATGAACAGCTGCCACACAGTTTGATGAAACTGCCAGTTTCCATGCCAATACCACAAGCCCTTCGATGAGGCATTCTGCCAACATATTAAAATCCTTGAGACCATCGGGAAAACAACAAAGTAATTCCTCAGTAACAGCCCCAGCATGTTATGGTATCCATCACTTTTAAAAATACAGTAGATGTAGCATTACAGGTTACAGAAAGAACCGAGTATTTTTCAGTTTCAGAAATTAAAAAGCAAAGAAGAAAACTGTTTTTGTAGTAATATGACAGGCGACATAAACCATAAGAAAGTTGATAGCTGCATATGCCAAACCTGCACGTTTACTAAGAACAGCTTTATACGAGAGCTCTAAGGCAGAAGTTCACAGATGCAGCGTTGAAGTCAGTTTTGAACGGCGATGGTGGGTGGAAGACCACAGCTAACTAGCAGGCAGCAGGGCTTTGCGGTTGTTTTGCAGGCAGTACAGAATGGTGAAGTAAATAAACAAATAAGTGAAACTGAGCCAGCAGCAATTTGTGACGTGCACTGTCACTGGCTGTCATTCAGAGCTGGATCATCTGCTCTTCCAGCTGATGTATTCTACTTGAAACCGTTCCACGCACACACATACAGAATATTTCCACTAAATCTGCAGCTACTAAATAGAGCCCCTAACGAGGCTTAAAACTTGACTTTTCATCTTTCCAAAAAGCGTATCTGCAGTACTGTTAAAGCCAACCACAAAAGCTAACTTCAGCTCCACAGTGCAGCAAGCCTGACCTAACCACCAAACTGCGGTGGAAGGGGACGGTCCCGCTCGCTTTTTGCACTGGCGCAGGCACCAGCGCTTGTCTGGCTCCATCATGAGCTGGATGGAAAAGCAGCACGGGCAGAACATATTTTATTGTGGGAGGAAGTCTGATTTTCTGGCAGCTGAGCTAACTAAAGGATTGGCCAAACACAAGCACTGATGCAAAAGCGGAGATGGGGCTGCCCTCTGTGGTAGCCAGCCAGCCATTGTAACAGCCCAGCTGTACTGTTAAAGCCCATTTTCAGATGTGCTTGCCTGGAGTATCAGGGAACCGAACTCAATAGCCTGAATCCCTTCTGTTATATGCTTTTAGGCTCCACTGTGTGCACAGAGTACAGAGCTGACCCGGCCCAGGCCTGAAACGATTGTGGTTGAACAATCCACAGCAATCGTGACTTCTTCACTAAAGAATTTACAATTGCAATCAGAGCCTCTCTACATCCCCTGGGAAAAATGATCAAGAAATGAAACAGGCTTTGTTATATCCACGAACAATAACGCAGAATAACATAAACTAGAAATAAAGACAAATGCTAGGCAAGCTAACAACAGAGTTTTCATTTCTTATTAGGGTTATTTTTAGATGTGTTCATATTTAAATATGAAGGTAATTTCCCAGTGCAGCTGTTAACAGCTCTTCCTGAGCTTCTCTTGGAGTTTGGGTGTTGCATCTGCTGGCATTTGCAAGGCAAATGTCTGGTTTTAGCGCTTTAAAACTACAAAAGCAAATGTTTCAAGCATTACTTCCAAAAATCATACTTTGTATCTCAGGGGATACTATGGTCATTTTATTTGTAAAACGTTTGAAGTTTTAGGTATAAAACTACGTTGCTATTCTAACAAGCACCTTGCATGTTTCTTAATCTATCAAAAGACATACTGAGATATGTATCAGGAACAACAACTATAAATGATGTGCTAGTTCAGGCACCGCTGGTGGTTTTAGAAATGCATGATTTTAAAGAATCATTGTTAAGGTCAAGAACTACTCCAGTTTTAATTAGGGGACTTGGTCTGTTTCTCTCATTCAAATGAAGATTTTTTTTTTTTTTTTTTTTTTTGTCAATTAGCGGAAATTAAATATTTCTCACACACATTACTGTATCTGAAAGCCTGCTTATCTAGAAATAGTTAAATTAACACTTTAATTAGGACCACGGACATACCATATTTGATTCAGATCACAGGTCCAACTAGCCCTGTCACACCACCAAGTAGTTTTTGCTTTCAAAGCAACGTGCAAAACTGAGTTTTGCACCTACAAGTTTTGTCACAATACCTGAAAATTAGGAATTGATTTATATTCTGGTTTTATAACCCATCTAGACTACCAAGCAAAGAAATGAAAAGCCAAGCCACCTAAGAGCGTATATCACTGATCTCTATTCCACGGCATCACTTACTCTGTAATGACTGTACTACAGGCCTTTCGCTTTACCTGCTGGGTTGGCAGACCTAGGTCTGCCTTTGACCTTTTCTCCAACTCCCCTCCGAAGGGAATGAAGATGAAGCCTCTGGCATTGATGCCACAAGCTTTCAGTGGAGAGTTGTGGGTTTCACGGTGGAGGAGCAGGTGGGAGAGCGACCGTTAAGCAGCTTTGAAAATCTTTTTCCCCATCAATGAATTTGATACAAAGCTACTATAATGTAGACCACTCTTAGGGGAGACAAAAACATGTTCTGCTATGCATGTGAAAGGTAGGATGTGTTTGTTTTTCTTACTTTTAAGGTGAGAGGAAAAACAAGGAACTCTGATAAAATACAAGACCTTGATGAAAGTGTTCAGCAAATGCACAGCTGCTGCACCTCAAAATTTCCATCCTGCCTTCTGCGATCTTCTACTTCTCTGAACCATCCAGAGTCAGAAAGACTGTTCTTCAGTAACAAAGCCACTGCTGTCACCGTCTCAGACAAGACGTCTGTCTTGCATGGCACACATCATACATGGCCACATCCAACCTGAGCTCAGCCAAAACGCCTTTGTTTTCCTGAGTCACAGAGCTGAAGGTCTCTTATGGGTTTCTACAGGTTGTTTCTCTTCAGGATTCCCAACATTTCCCCCGATGCCTTGGGACTGGCAGCAGCAATTAGCGCATGTTCACAAAAGGCCAAAGAACATAAACTTTGAAGAAGGACATTAAAGATGGATTACAGAAGAAGAAAAAATGTAGAACACTGCTCCAGATACTAAGCTTGAAATGACTTTCAGATCCCGTTTCCCATGAAACTTCGGCCTCTCACCATTTCAAGGAACTTCATCCTCAATAGCGGCAAGGCATACCAACTAAATAATGCATGCCCATCACCTGTTCAAAGTAATTTCCAGGTCTCAGGCCTTCTCCCCACTTCCCTGCTTACCAGCAAGCTCTGGGCAGACACCTGACAGGGGAGAGCTTCTCTCCACTCATCAGTGTTCCCAGTCATTCTCTCTAGGTGTTCCAAATGGGACACAGGTGAAAACTGAAGAGGGATCGCTCTAGGAATACCTGAGAAACCCTCCAACATGAAGGTGCTTCTGAGACTCGAAGGAAACAGTATGCCTCCACCGAGCGTGCCAATGCTTTGTAAATGAGATCTCCCTTACATTCCAGGTAAATTCTAGAGAAAATTTCACTGGTAAAAAGTAAAATCAGGATTAATAACATATAACTAGGAAAAGCAAATGTGAAAGAATACACATATGCCTTACAACTATTTTTTTTTTTCTATTTAGCTTCAAGGAGCTTTCCACAGTACATTCAGCCAGCAGATGCTGAAGACAAGCCAGCTTCCACAGTGATTGACGCAGATGGTGCTGGTGGAGTTGATTCTCGTACAAGAGTGGCTTGTCTTCTCAGCTGAGATAAAGTTTCTGCACATATACACTCTTTCTGAGTCAGAATCTCATCAAATGTAACTATGCTCCTCATGGCCAGGGAAATTTCAAAATTCCTGTTAACTCATTTTTAATCACCATACCAACTTGCAACTTTCTGCCAACGGCATTAACTGCTGTCGTGCAAAGCCACTTCTGAAACGCCCTCTCTTGCTGAATAGACAGAGACAGAATAATCACCCCTACTTACGACTAAACAAATCTGTTCAGACAATGTAAACTTAGTCCTTCCTGAGAATAAACACTTTTGAGTTATTCATATATTCAACACTGGCACATAGCCTTTCGTAATTTCAAAACCAGGTATTACATAAGCAAATCAGCAAATGCACAGACTCCAGCTTATTGCTAGATGTCAACACAGGCTAGAGACAAACAAGGCGAACAACCAGGGTGGTGCATTTGGCCAAAATAGCATGCTAATGCTTTGATTTGATTTGCATGCAAAGCAGGGGGGTGTACATTTTTTTAGATAACAGATCACCACCTAAAGCCTTCACCAGCACTATATCCACACAATTGCTTTACGTTCACAAAGAATGCTAAATATTCAAATTGGGTAGCTAATACATTGTAGATCTGCACAGAACTCGGCCACTGTAATTTTACAAGATTAGACCTATGTGAACCTGCTCACCTCATTTGGAACCAACAGGAGAAGGAAAGAAAATAGGAAACTCTTTAACATGCAAAAGGGGGCCAAAGGAGAAGGACAATGAGGGAGAGAAGCGAGTTCAGCAGAAGCAGCTTCTCATGGCAGAAGATCAATGCGCAAAGAGCTGGAATGTAAACACTCCTGCGTGGGTCTGATGTGCAGAAGAACAGCTATTGGGCATTGCAGAAGGAGGAGAGGAGGTGGGTAAGAGGCAGGGCGTATGCAGAAAGCCTGGCAGAGAGAGGCTGACAATGGTGAGAAGAAAGAGAGAGGCGGCAAAAAGTCTGGGGCTATCAGGAATTAAAACAAAACAAAGAGAAAGGATCAGGAGAAGAACCATTTTGGTGGCCTGAAAATAAACTTGCAAGAAAGAATGTGAATTTCAAGCTTTCGGTGTATAGCTATGAAGAACTAAGATTTACGAAAACCGCATATGGAAATATAACTGTTCTTTTAGCTACATGCATTGTTTAAACTTCTACCTCAGAAGAAGGGAAATTCCACCATAAAAAACATCACCTGGGGAACGTTAACTCCTCCGTGAAAATATTTCTTTGTCTGAGAGAATCTCATTTTGCGTCAAGATATTTAATGTGAGAACTGGTCTTAATTTTGTAAAGTGAAGTCACACTCAGTCAAACAATCCTCACATCTAGGTAACTAGCACTTCAAGACAACTTGTAATCTAAGTGCACTTACAATAACTTTTTCATAATTTGTTATTTAACTTGCAGCACCCAGATTTTTCATCCCAAAAGTCTCCTGAAAACTGCCCAATTCCTCGAGTAATGGAGAAAGGAGGTTTAATCTTCAGATGGATATACAGCTGCTAGACCCAAAGAACCCAACAGGAAACATGAATTTTCACCAAACGGATGCCTGCTTGGTGTCTAAACAGTCTACAGTAGGAGCAGCAAAGAGTTCACAAACACCAACAGGCAAAACAGGAAGAGGAACATGGACGGAAAGGAGTCATCCACCCCAAGCCCTTTCTTAGCAAGCCACAAATCACTGCTGTCTTCCATATCTCTCTGTTCTTAAAGGCCACCTTTGGGCAGCTGTTGCATAAGCAGCAATTAAAGCCCCAAGAAAGAGTCCAAGACCAAAACTGCACCAGAAATATTTTTTTGCCATTTCAGGAGGTTTAAAATTTTTTTTTAAATTATTTCTCTACTACTGAGAGCCCTTATATAGAGGCAGGCGTAAACATGCATTTACCGCTTTGTTCGGCTCAGTATAGGCTGCATCCACAAAAACCTCAATCTGCAAATACAAGAAATACCCTGAAGGAAGAACAGCAGTTTTGTCCTCTACAGGATTCTTCCTTGCACATACTAAAACATTACCAGCAATCTCCACGTTTTCAAGGTTGTTTCCGGGGAACACTATTTTTCCTTCCTTTAACACACTTTCAAAGCCACGTCAAGCGTACAGAAAGTCTATTGCTTACTTTGTCAAGTTTGCAAGCAAAAACTCCATATTCTTCATAGCTGTGAAGGAGTTAGCTCTGTTTCTCCTAAAAACTTTGTCGTGGTGGCTTCATGGTTTGACAACTAACAAATAGACAAAATTGCCTTCTAAATACAAAAAGCAATCGGCCTTAAGCATTAGGAGCAAACTTTCTTGGTATGGACTTTACCCAGTCAGCTTGCTTTATCCATTTCCCTATGTTCTGTAAATAAAAAAAAAATAAATACCTTACTCATAGGCTTTGCAATTTCAAGTACCCCATTAAGCTGCTTAATTTTGCTATCAATAGCACATGATCTGATAAGCAAAACTGTTTATTTGCCTTAGGAAAAATAAAGATGTGGTTGCATCAGGGGTGTTTCTGAGTTGACAGGGCTTTTCCCTGGGGCTGTTTAGGAGAGCTGGAAAGAAGAACAGGGAGAGAGCATGGAGAGAAGGGAGAGGAATGGCAGAAAACACAGGTGCAGTGGTCTAATCTCCTGGCCCTTACAGACAGAACAAAAGAATAATCACAATTACAACTATTACCTCTCAAACATTCCTCCGTCAGGGAAAAAAAAGAAGCACTCTTGAGCCCGCCTAATTTTAAACAAGTATTTAGCTTTAGACTCCTCATACCTTTTTAGCTCTACGGGAGACTGTCTTGCATGATTACATTCTCATTTTTGTTGCATTTGATACAGAGCTGCTGCACCAACTTTGACAAGGTATTCTATGTACATACACAATACTGAAAGCTGAATTTGACAGGCATTTATTTTTGAAGGAATGTATCCAAAATCGGATTCTAATTTTGAAAAGGTTCAGATCATTTAAAGATTAAACTCTAATACCAACTGCAATACGTATTTGCTGAGAAACTGTACTTGGGCAATATCAGAAAACCTTCTAGGACATGTATCATACAAAAGTTCATGTATTACAGTGTTTTCTTTTCTTAGATGTCTCTACAAATCAACCAATGCCTAGCTTGGATTTGGGACAGCCTGCTTTGAAAAATCAATATAACCTGATAAAAGCCTGAAGCTAAAAACCACTAACATTCATTTCAGGATATTTCATTGAATATCAAACTATTACTCTCAGCTTTATCTAAAAGAAATCTGTCCTTGGGAAGCTCGAAGAAGCAACAGTTCAGTTTCGATGCCTGAAGACAGCTCTCTCTCGTCTGCACTGAGGATGAGTGATCTCAGATTCAATTTCACTTCCCGGTCAATGTGTTTGGTTTCTTAACATTTCATAAATGTCCTGCCCAGAAACGTTTATGACTGGAACCTGATTTACAGCAGGATGAAGTAGATCCACACCACCTGTCAAGTCGTAGTGAGAGTCATTCAGGTCAACCTTTGGCTGAGGGAGTTCCCCGAACTGCAATCTTGCCATACCACCAGGGTGCTCAGGAAAAAAAACCCGAAGCATCATCATTATCACGTTGACCTAATAGCACCTTACAAATGTGTGTCATAAACTTGCATTAAAATTCTTTGTAACACATTATGTAGTGTAAGTACTCTGAACTTCCCATCTACCACCTTTTAAAGTCTCTCAGCCCACTAAATGTTAACAAGATTGCCATGTCTTCGAAAGGTAATTTCCCTATAGGTCTGACAAGAACTTTAATCTCCATGTCATGAGCATTAATTAATTCTACAAACAAAATACAGTTAAAAGACTATTTTAACTTAGAAATTCAATTAAAATATCTCATTATATTCCTAGGGTTTGATACATCTGTGTTACATATGCATATTTTTATTCCCCACATATGAGTAACTCCATCAGTATTAACAGTTCCTCCATTCTCCTGGAATGCAAAAGGCAGCGTTCAAAAATCTATTAAAATTCCTCTCGAGACAGGATGAGGTTTGACACTTTCTAGTTTGTCTGTATTTGTTTTTGCCAAAAGGTGAACAAAGGGAATTTAAGTATTCAATTTCTACGTTTTAAGAAGAAGACGGAGAACGTGGTCAAGTTCTCAACATACAATTTTTTTGTGGAGAGTATTTTAAAGGCTACCCATGTTCTTAAGAAATACATTTAAGGAGTTTACATAAAAGAATGCAGTCAAAAATCTGCTTGCAACAGCACATTAAAGACCTTTCAGTACTCTAGAGTAGCTGTGACCTGGTAAAATCTAATTATTTCTCACATGCCCTTTGGAATTCTCCAGGAATATTTACTGTAATTTCTAAACGGTGCCACAAGCACTGGGCTAGCCTTGGAATACAACTGAAAGATAGCTGAATGTGTACCATATACATCTTCTATGAATATCCCACAGATATATGTTAAGGCGTAGCAACATAACACTGGAATCTGTTGACTAATACAACTAAGTCAGCCATGAGAAATACCAAATACACGATGTTTTTGAAAAATGCTACTATAATCTTAACAATCTCAGTTAAAAAAGAATTTACAGGATATTCGCATCTCAAAATGCCTTCTGCGTGACCATAGCCCACTGTTCTGTCCCGCATGACAAGACACAGACACACTATAATACCAGGCATACCTATGATTATATAGTACATGTACATATGTATCCATACAGGCATGCATATAACACGTTAAATATACATTAAGATGTGTATGTATATACCGAAATGATTAGGGCACAGCTCACTCTGCCAGGACTATCAATACAGACAATTAACTTGAAGTCAATTTATTATTAGTTTTTACTCTCCTCAGGGAAGGATTAGAATTGAAGTGATAGAGAGAAAAAAATCCTTTTCCCTTGTTGTCAAGGAAAATCAATCTAGGACTTTTTTTTAATTAGTTGAATAAATACAGCACATATATAACATTTCAAACATCTAAATACCAAATACATCAAACAGCGTTCAAAAATCTATTAAAATTCCTCTCAAGAAAGGATGAGGTTTGACACTTTCTAGCTTGTCTGTATTTGTTTTTGCCAAAAGGTAAACAAAGGGAATTTAAGTATTCAAACTTTATATGGAAAGTGCAACTATCTGGCAGTTTCCATAAGCCTTAAAGAAATCAAGCTCTCTTTAAACTTCACAGAGTTTGGCCTTGCTGTCTTCTGATACCAGCAAAAAGTGCAACCACAGGACAAATGGGATCAGCAGAGACAGTTTTCGGGAGCCTGTCTTCCCCCGGACATCAGCTCCTTGTGCTGGCGAACACGTGTGGTCAAAACCCTGCAGAAGATGACCAAGATCACCTATGCACCACTAACAGGATACTCATGAAGGCAGCAGCTGTCAGCCTTGAAAGAAACCCGTGTTTTGATGGAAAATTTAAAAAAAACAACAGCGGAAACATCAACTGCATCTGCCAAATCCAATGCTACCTGTATGAGTTAGTAAACTACAAATAAAAGGAAACCAGGTTTTATGAAAAAACATCTAAGGAACATATTTTCTAGCTTGTCCTATGACTACCACAAATTTTTGGTTTTGCTAGGAGACTAGAAAGTTTGTTTTCCAACAAAAAATCCCTGAAGACTGCAGACCGGCCAGGCCTCACTCATCCTCAATCTCAGTCTCGCCAAGCACGATAAGGTATCTCCAAGCGAGCGCCGTCCCGGGTGGAGCATGAAAACCAAGCAGCTCTTATCCACTTGCTGATTTTGAACAGCATTAAGCGCTAATACCTCGAGAAAACCCTTAAACCTCCCAAAGCTGCCACCGTCACCTGTGACGCCTCAAGTGAAGCGCTATGGCACAGCCAGTGCTTTTGGAGGGCGATACCAGAGGAGCGACGACGCTTACGGCCGTTTGTTTGCAGTGGCTGAGGAAAGCAACACTGGTTTATTCATATTTTTCTTTTAAAAGCACTTGTGCAACTTGCAACCGCTCCTGATCTTTGGGCCAAAAGCAAGGGGAAGGCGGCAGGCGGGCTGAACTTCCCAGTGTTGCCCGCCCCGTCGGGAGCCCAACCGACACCGGGGAACTGAAAACGGTCACTCGGGGTTTAACTCGCAGCGCTGAAAGAACGAGTGGGCACCCACCTCCTTCCCAGCACAGCCACCAGCGGCACCACCGCTGTTCTGCCGGAAAAAAAAGGGGAAAAAAACTGAAAAACAACCGAGAAACACCCCCCGGCGCGGGGGCCTCCCGCTCTCCACAGGGACGAGGCGCCGCCGCCCCTCCCCCGCCCCAGCCCGGCCATGGCGCCGCCTGCTGCTCCCCCTAGCGACGGTGCCGCGCGCCCCGCCCCGCCCGCCCCGCCCCCCGGTGACGTCTGGCCCCGCCCCCGCGGCTCGTCGCTGCCGCCGAGACTTGAGGGCGCGCGCCGAGCTCCGCGGCTGCCCCGCGCCAGCGCAGCGCAGCGCCCGGCGCACCGCACCGCTCCGCGCCCGGCCCCGGCCGCCGGCGCCTCCTCCTCCTCCCCGCGCCCTTCCCCAGCCATGAGTGGAATTACCGCGGCGGCCGCGCTGTAGCCGGGATCGCCCCTTTCCGCGCTCCGCAGGTAAGTGCGGGATAAGCGCTTTCTCCGCGGGAGTTGCGCGGGTCGGGGGTGAGGGGGGTGTGAGGAGCTGGCGGAGGAGGATGCGGCGGGAAGTTTGGGCGCCCCCCCCCAGCTTCGGGGTGCGGGCACGGCGCTGCGGCGGGGAGCGCCCCGCTGGCTGCGCGGCAGGGCGCGCAGGAGCGCGGCGAGCACCCCCGCGGGTACAGCGGCGGCCTTTGCCCCCCCCCCCCTCCCCCCGTCCGCCGTATATTTGGGGTGCAAGCCCGCTGCTCCCGAAACTGGCCGCGCGGTGCCAGCGTTGCACCGGCCCCGGGAGAAAGAGCGCAAAACCGCCTTCCGCGGGGGCGGAGGGAAGCCCGGAGGGACCCGCAGAGCAACGCCGCCGGGCCGGCTCCCCGCGCTCCGCCGGTGCTGGGACCCCAGCCCCTCGTTTTAACGGGGCGGGGGGAAATGTTCCTGCCCGTACCCCGCATTTCTCCCCGGGTTTAGAAACTCCCCCCCCCTCCTCCTTGCTGCATATATTTAAAAAAAAAAAAAAAAAAAAAAGGCGAGAGCGTTTGCGCACCCTCCCAGTGCTGCCTCTCCTCCCGCACAAAGTCTGCGGGCGAGGAGATGGGGAACAAAATGGTTGCACATACGTTAAGAAAGAATGCAACAGGCCCAAATTTCCTCAAAAACACCCCACTTTCTTGGGGAAGAAGAGCTGGCTGATAATCCCCCTGGCATGCAGAAGGTCCTTGCCTAGTTTTAATCAACTTTTCTGCTGTTTTCAGTGTATTAAGTGATTGTCTGCCCTCGTACAAGCGCAGCAAATGCATTTATAAATGGCTCGCACATAAATATTTCATCCACCGATTCCTTTGCACACCTCATCTCTACGTTATTCTCACCCCGAAAACCGTTTCACGACTGCTGGATGTGCCAGAGTCTTGTTTTACCAATTTCCTCGAACACAATTAGGAGCTGCAACTTAGTTGATAAGGCGAAGCCCGAGTATCCCTGCGTTTCCCAGCGCACCACCGCTCAACGCAGCAGTCCTGCTTCCCAACATCTGTCACAGCTTATAGCATCTAGGCACAGCTTTCTGATTTGGGGGGGGGGGGTTGTGCCTGCTTAGTTTTCAAGATCACCCCCTTGGCGAATAAAAGCTCTGCTCTTGCACAGACAGCTGCCTTTCTGGCTCAGTCCTTCTTTTTGAGGTAGCCTAAATTTTAATCTCCCTGACCGCAAAGGGGTTTGAGCGCAACCCTGGTGCATCCAGTCGAAGTTGCAAGGAGTGTTGCAAACGCGACGAGGAGTGTGTGTAATTAACTAATTCGTGGAGTGCTGTTAGCCATGGGTTACTAATTTGGACTGAAGGCAAGTTGCTTCCCTTCTTCAAGGGATCAATTCTGGTCAGTTAACAGAGTAGAGTGGAGTATTTTTGTACACCCGATTCACGCCGAAATGCAGAATTACTTTACAATTAAATCGTATTCCTGCGAAAAAGCACGTCAGCTGAATGCATTTTCTTATTGCCACTTAGAAAAAGAAGATTCACGTTTTGCATTTCCATGTAAATCCTCTATGCAGAGAAAAAGTATAGAGAGAAGAGGCTGAAAATGTTCAGACTTAAAAGAAAAACAGTTCGCTACCCTGACCCCAATTTCCTTGCCGAAAATATACTGCCCAAAAAGATAAAGCATCAGTTATGCTCACCATCTATTGCCTGGGGATGTGGCGTCTTAATGAACATTTCTTTGAATTAGAGTGAAAAATGCATTTGTCAATTCAAGTGTACAAAGAAAAGAATTATCTGCTATAAAACAGGAAGGTCAGTATGTGTTTTCCTTGTCAATGTATGCCACACATTAGGTCATGCTCAAAGAGGTTTCAGTGTCCTTCCCTCCCTCAAAGAAAAAAAAAAACTCACCCTCAAGTTTCCTTTAATTTATTCCAAAACCATACAATACAGCCCTGTTTAAGATCGGTTTTCAAATATTTCATAAACAAAAGGTATACCTGGGTTTATAGAAAGCCAATTATCTTAAAATATACTGAGGTTATTCTAATCCTTCTATTCACGCTGTTATCAAGCTTTTCTATTTTTCCATCTACATTTAATCACTTCTAAAAACTGTATTTTTCCCTGCCTTCTGTGCTCCTGTATACCAGAAACAGTGGCAACCCTTGGCATATATTTAAAATGCTCTTTTTTTTTTTTTTTTGTACCTTTATACCATTTTATTTTAACTGGAGAACGACCAGATAAATACCGTAGTTAATACAGTCAGCATAGGAAAGAAGATTCTGTAAACTCTTTGAAAGAGTGATTTCTTTTTTTTTTTTTTTCCCCCAATTCCCTCCTTTGGAGGCTGCCTCTGTTTTTCTCAACAGGCGACTTTGTTGTAATTAAAGCAGAGAAAACTGGACAGCAGCAAAAAACATCTGACTTGTGGCTCTTAAAAGCACAGTTTTTGTAGCGTGTACCACCCCCCAGTGGGCAAAAAACTCTGTCGTAAACTCACAGCAAGCTTTAATCTTCAGAAACAAAGTGTATACATTTTACAGCAAGAACAAAATAAAGATGCATTTCTGGATTGGGTTGTTTTTTTGCTTTTTTTTTCCATTTTTCCTTTGTCACCAATAGCTAAAAGTTGAAAGATATTCTGTAAGGCGATGGTGACTAATCAACGCAATTGCTGGAGTTTGCAAACTTTTCATTGCAATTATTTTGAAGTGGCTTCAGTTGGTAGATGGCCATCTTTGTCTCCTTCTAGCAGGAAGCATGGATGCTAATGGCTAGTTATTTCTGAATTTTTTTCCTTAATCACTTCAAAGCAGAGGAATGCACAGAAGAATTAATACATGATGGCTTACATTTATTTTTAATAAGTGACCAAACACCACTCCGGGCAGGCATCTTGAAAAGCGTTCAGTAAATATATCATCACAAACTCTATTCTCCCTTTCATGAGCTGTAAGAATTCAAGCAGTCTTACAGCTTCACGTTTTTTAAAGTCTTACTTTTTGAGGAGCAAATTTAGCAATCGGGAGATGAGCAAACAACTGTTTTAAAAGGGAAAGAAACAAAATCACTGAAACTTTATCCAGTGTTTAAGTAATATTTTTACATGCCTAACATTTTGTGCTAGGAACTCCCTATTGGGTATAATTCCACCTAAACTTGTCAAGAGGGGAAAAAAATTGATTTTTACCTTGAAACAGTGGCAGCATTTGTTCTCTATTCTTTTATTTTAAGCACGGGCGAGTTACCTCAGCAGCAGCTCTCAAAAGAAAACCTGGAAGCCATAATTGGCTAAACTCAAAGAGCACTAAAACACAAAACAAAAAGCCATTGCAAAACGCTCCCCATCAAAGTGCTTTTTTAACGTGCAACCTTTGCAGAAGCAGAGTAGTCAAAACAAGAGCATGAGGACGAGTAGTATAATAGTCTGGATCTCTTCAACCTAGCATCTTCAAAACCAGGAAAGGTTTTAAAAGTGAACTTCAGAAGAGAACAACCCTTAGTTCGTTTCCATCCTCTACAGTAAATACTGGTTTGGCTCATCTTGGGCATGGAGTCAAGCTTTGACTCAGAATCCATTTCTAAGTCAGATTCACTTGCATTTGAGGGAAGATCACATCAAAATTTGCATTTTTTACGATACGAGTTAGAACTAGGAAGACAAAAGCAGTATTATATTCAACAAGCAGTATTATATTCAACTACTACACAAGGGGGGGGGAAGCAAATTTTCTACAAGTAAAACCTTCTCCAAGAGAAGAAAAACCCCAAATTTCACCAAAACACAGAGATACAACCTGACTGAAGGGCTCACTCTCACTTTAACAAACTCCTTTGCATTCTTTACCCCTTGGAAAGACAGCTAGAGGACCTTCTGCTTGCCTACCACCAAACAAAAGACTGGGGCACCTTCCTGAAATATGATGATCGTGGAAATTGCAGCTCCTAGACAGGGTGCTTAGAAAGCATTTTGCTGTCACTACGAACTAACCCTGAGTAATACACTTAAAGAAAACAAAGTCTGGGCATTGTTTTAAGTGTAGATTAGCACTGTGGAATTTTTTTTTTTTTTAAAGTTGGTGAAGCTATTTAAGAGGCAGCATGACCTTTGTAAGCTAAACTGAATATATGGCAACAGATAGACTTGGCAAATATTTTAAATGATGATAAGCATGTTTTATATTTCTGATACATTTCGGGTTATAAACAAATACAGAGGTAATTCTGGAATTTAAGTACACTGATAAAGCAAAATTGTTAGGCTTAATCAAATACGTATATTCTGATGTTAACTTTAAATGATACTCTTGTCATTTATAACCTAAAAATACCGAGTTGTTTCCCTTCCCCCTCTTACTTTGATGGTTAGAAAGAAGCCACTGAACTACCAGAGTTCCTGCCGGAGAACACAGAGGTAGATTAGAAATTCAAATAAGCATTGTGTGACCTCGAGTGAGGCAGGTCTTGATTTTGTTCACGTTTTATCACAGCTTGGAAAGAAAAGATCTCTTTGGCACCATTTTTAGAAAAACTCCCAACTTTTCAAATATACCAAAACTTTTTTTTTTTTTTTTGCTGTTGCCTGCCTACAGTACAGGGAGTGCAGCTGGAGTCCATACCTTATAGTAAATATAATGTTCTTCTTTGGTACATTTTTCTTGTGTAGTGCAAATTACTTTGAACATTTTAAAATAAGATGTCCCCCTGCTTAGCTGTACCACAGCGATAAGTACACGCACGAGGCTCACGCATTACCGCTATCTGTAGTAATACACTTGCTTACACAGTGTCCCAGGAAAAGTAATTTAACCATGCAGTTCAGCAAAGTTCATGAAAACATTCAACTCAGAATAAAGATAAGCAAAAAAGCTGCTATTCAGTGTTCTGACGTTACTTTTGTTACCAAAAAAAAGTCATTTTTGCATTTAAAAATGAATTTTAGCACATACTTTCTAAAACCTGCTCTGTTCAAAAGTAATGGCTTCTTTCAAAACCGTGTGTCCATGAAGGCTCCCAATTTGATGTTGCAGAAACCTGGACACAGTGTCTGTACCAGTGGGGGTCACTTTTCTTTTCATCCTGCTGGATCAGCTATAATGACTTGATGTCAGGGAATATTTAGAGACAGCTCAAGAAGGGGAAAGTTGGAGCATGGCAGCAGCATTCCCTTCTTCTCTGTAGACAGATCACTGGAGCCTTTGATATGCAAAAACACTGTTTTCAGCTATGGCTTGAGATATAAAAGGGAAGTGCGAGATATCAAACAATCAGAACCTGAAGAAAACTATTCTAAGTTTAGGAGAGGGAGTGGGGGGTATAGTCTTAATCCACATTTTTGAAACAGTGTCGTCTTCTCCAAAGAGACCTGCTTTTATTTTTCTCTCTCTTGTTTTCATGTAATTTTGAGAGAAGGGATAAGAAAAATTCCAAGCACTTAATGAGCTTTAGTGCTTTCATTTTAATCCTACACATTACTGCTATTATAATAGCAGCAATAAATGAAGGGATGACTATGAAGTGGAGCAAAGAGGAAACAGTTTATATGCTAGGAAGGTAAAACAAATGAATTTACTTTCTCATGTGTGGATGTATATATGTAATGTATGCATACTAGAGCCTCTGTTTTGCTTAATACTAACATGTTTTTTACAGCTGTATAAGTTCTAGAGAAAATTTATGGTTTTTTTTTTTTTAAAGTACTTAAAAGTTATTGTAGCCTTCAAAGGCCTATTTAACAAATTTATATTCCTGCTTCACAATATACTTCCAGCAAATACGCTCTATCACAACTTCACATTAGCTCCTAAGAGATAAGATTTTTCATACAGCTGTTAAGCATCTGTTTATTTCAAAGTTTTAGGAATAAATCCTGGACTTCTTTCCCCAAACGCTTCAGTAATACAGACCAAGAAAACTGGACACTGCAAGAATATGGAGCCTTTTTATTCCATTTTATACTGATTGCATAAGCTGCCAAAAAATATGCATCCCCTTATATGTGTACAAGCAAATTGAGTTTTCGCCTTCAATAAAGCATACGTTAAAATACTTATTTATGCCACAGTGGGGGTCTCTCATTTTAAGTTACTATTTTTGTTACACAACTGCTAAAAACAAGGTGCAAAACCAAAGCTCAGATGAGCATGAAAGCAGCGTCCAGAGAGAAGAGGCTTTACCATTCCCTCGCTAGACAGTAACACCATCTCTAAAGTGGGGGGTGCTTTTTTTTTTAAATGGTCAACATTTTTCTATGAAAATGAGCAGCATAATTTGTATCTTATATCAGTAATTTTGTATCATTGCATATTTCCTGTTGCTATAGGAGTATTACTGATCTATTTCATGATGGATGTGCTTCAAATTGCAAAAGACAGTATTTTAAAACAGAGACTGTTTCTGTTTAGGTCTAATATTTTATGAAGGACCAGAAGCTACTCGTTAAGCTCATAGGAAGGGAGCTAAGCAAGCATTACTCAGCATGCTGTTTCTTCCTAGCATGTCAGTACTGAGGATTGTGCTCAGTTCACCAGACAACATGCAGTCACGGAAAGGAGAAGCAAGTAAACGTTAAGGGTTTTTTAATTTCAGATTTAACCATTTCTATTTCAGACTTACTACCTACATGCTCTCAGGGAACACAGACTTGATATCTCGCTCGATACTTTCTGCAATAGTGATATGAAGTAGCCAGAGTTAAAACATACCATTCAAAAATAACCAAAGAATTTAAGTTCTTCAAGAAACGGCAACAGCCAAGATTGAGAATATTTTTTTTAAATGAGAAAAATCAGATAAAATGCTAATCTAAACACAGATTCCACCATGCAAAATGACAAATAGAATGGCTTAAAAGTTCAGACGGCTTAGCATATCGAGCACATTTCATGGACAAAACTCTCGTATGTAACTCTGTTGTCAAAGAGTTGACACAGATGACTAGCTAGTCCCCAATTCAAAATCAGCATGTTGCAAATGTGAAATACTAATACAGTATTTTAGCAAAAAACGTTTCCCCTTTCATCCAATAACTACTGCATGGTAATTAGCTTTTACTTTTAAAACGAAGGCTAGGATCATCTTCTACCTCAGTTTACCAAGAACACAAAGCAAGCAACCGTTTTAGCCTCAGTGGGAAACATAATTTACCAAGGTTTTGTTACTGTCTATTAATTCAGGATAACTTTATTTTCTATTGGAAGAAAGGAAAAGATAGTTCCAGCAAAACTGCAGTAACATGAGACTAAACAGCAAAACTTGTTCTTAAAGAGCTCTGTATTTTGCTGAAATCGCAATATTTTGGGAAAACAAGACATGATAGTCATGTATACAATAAGCATAGCATGATTTATATAGGGGATGCAACACAACTCTGAATACTAATGTCCACCAGTTGTTATTAATTCCAATTTTTTTCTGTTTGTTTTTACTTTCACAGGAAATTAAGAGTTCAAGGAAAGCTTTAAAAGGGGAGTTTTCTGGGAAGGAAATCGTATTTTTGTGGGGGTTTTTTTTGATGAAGAAAACCGTCTGAATTGCCTAACGTTTCTACGGTAGAGTAACTTGCATTCTTGCAGCGCAGGAGGAATTCTTTCCTGCATTACAAATTTGGAAGAAGTGTTAAAAAGTGAGAGTCGGAAAATGGTTCTCTCAAAGAGGCGTGGATGTATCAGGATGTAGCTACTGTACAAAGTTTGTACTTGGATAATTCTGGACAGGAAAAAGCAGCCCCGTTTGTGACCTCCTGAAGAGGCTACCATCCTTCAAGCCTCAGCATAATGAATAGTTTTCATCAGGCGGCGCTGAAGTTACCACCTCCGACTACTACGCTGCACAGAAGAGTTTGTAAGAGTTACAAAGAAAGTAATTCCTGCTAAAGGCATTAAACCAAACAAAAGAGGCTCTTCATTCACAGACTTTACACAAGGACAAAAATAGAGGGAAGCCGAAGCTTTTCTACGCCCCAGCCTGGTGTGCTTATGTACCATGATAAATCTTGGTTGGAATGCTCATTGAGTATCGTGCCAGGAGCCAGGAAACACACACCACTGAGAAGGACCGTCTGAGTAAACGCTGCCGAGAAAAACACAGCTGCATGGAGTAAACCGTAAGACTGACTCGCAAGAAAGACATTTCTTTACTGGATATCCTCAAGCACAAAATTTACTCATACCTTTAAATACGGTAGGATCAATATTAATTTATTTTCCTTTTCATGCCTCAGAGAATAAAGTTCAATTAATATATGAACCCACAAGAGAAAAGGTCATGACACTGCTTAATGCATAGGTCATCTTGCAGAAGTTCTCACAACCCTAATTACAATGGTAATTGAATTGTGTTGTCTTATAAGCTATAAAAATGCTAATTACCTGAGCTCAATGTACAAACACACTACCAATGCAAAGTACAATTTCAGTCTCAAGAGTTAATTTATATTATCCTACCCTGCACAGGAGGAACTAATAAGATGGGAAAATGTGGTTAAACCTGCCAAATAGTCTCTTATTAGTGTGCTGCTTAGTAAGAAGACTTTGGAGAATGACAAATATTTAAACATGAAATTAAGCATGTAATGAAATATTCCATCCAGTCAACTAGAAAGCCATAGCTCTACCAGCTACATCAGGTTGTTAGCTGCCTACCAATTGTAACGCTCACTGTTCTAAACATTCCAGTTCAAAAACCAAGAAAAGTAGGCTGCAGTATTTGTAAGATACACAACGTGATGTTGAGCACTCGGAAAACCTTGGAAAAAAGTCTTTAGCTGGCCCTTGCTCTTTTGTCTGCATTCTATGCTTTGCCATTAGGACTTTTTTGAACCTCCAAAATAGCTACCACTAAACTTGTGATTTTGGTTAAGGATTTTGTAGTTCACTTAAGGGCTCCTGGGTGGTTAGCTGGCTTAGGAATTACTTCTTACCTTTCAGATATAGAATGATTCACTTGAACTCTGGTGTGACTTCAGCTCTGTACTTATCTGGTGTCTGCAAAGATTGTCTCTACGCATGAAATGTGAAGGAATCCTTACAAAGAGCCTTCTTGCTTAAGCAAAACAACTCACAGATCAGACATACTTGATTATATTATTTTCAATTACTATGCAGATAACCTATTTACTTAATTGAATTAGTACAAGAAGTAGTAGAATTCTTGATGTAAGGAAAAGAAAGTAAAATGTGTCTATGAGCTTGAATTTTAGTTTAATATGCGTGTTTCAGATGTCTTCGGTAATGTTGAATTTTCATTGCAGTTTCTTCACTGATGATCTGGATAATTTTGTTTGTTTGGTTTTTTTAGATTGTTGAAGATCAGAACTGTATACAAATCTCATCATTCCTGACCATGATTAGTGTAACCTGGAGCATCTTCCTAGTTTGGACTAAAATAGGGCTGTTACTTGACATGGCACCTCATTCTGTTAGTGCCAAACCATGCCCTTCAGTATGTCGCTGTGATGTGGGTTTCATATATTGTAATGATCGCGATTTGACGTCTATTCCTACAGGAATCCCAGAGGATGCTACCACCCTCTTCCTTCAGAACAATCAAATAAATAATGCTGGGATTCCTTCAGAACTGAAGAACTTGCTTAGGGTGGAAAGAATATATTTATACCACAACAGCCTAGATGAATTCCCCACTAACCTCCCTAAGTACGTTAAGGAACTGCATTTGCAGGAGAATAATATAAGGACCATTACTTATGATTCACTTTCACAAATTCCTTATCTGGAAGAACTGCATTTGGATGATAATTCCGTTTCCGCTGTTAGCATCGAGGATGGAGCTTTCCGGGACAACATCTATCTCAGACTTCTTTTTCTCTCTCGAAACCACCTTAGCACCATTCCCTGGGGTTTGCCTAAAACGATAGAAGAGCTACGCTTGGATGATAATCGTATTTCCACGATTTCAGAGCTGTCCCTTCAAGACCTTACAAATCTGAAACGCCTTGTTTTAGACGGAAATCTTCTAAATAATCACGGATTAGGAGACAAAGTCTTCATGAATCTAGTCAATCTTACAGAACTGTCATTGGTCCGCAATTCGCTCACAGCCGCACCGGTAAATTTGCCGGGAACAAACCTAAGAAAGCTTTATCTTCAAGAAAACCACATCAACCGTGTGCCACCCAATGCTTTCTCCTACTTAAGGCAGTTGTATCGACTAGATATGTCCAATAACAATCTTAGCAATTTACCTCAGGGTGTCTTTGATGATCTGGACAACATAACTCAACTGTTTCTTCGCAACAACCCTTGGCACTGTGGGTGCAAAATGAAATGGGTACGTGACTGGTTACAGTCATTGCCTTTAAAAGTTAACGTACGTGGACTGATGTGTCAGGCACCAGAAAAAGTACGTGGAATGGCTATCAAAGACCTCAACGCGGAACTATTTGATTGTAAGGACGATGGCATGATAAGCACCATCCAAATCACTACTGCGGTACCAAACACGTTATACCCAGCCCAGGGACACTGGCCGATTTCTGTGACCAAACAACCAGACATCAAGACTCCCAACCTAAATAAAAACTACAGAACCACAGCAAGCCCGGTACGCAAAATCATTACAATATTTGTGAAATCCGTAAGCACGGAGACTATTCACATCTCCTGGAAAGTTGCACTACCAATGACTGCTTTAAGACTGAGCTGGCTCAAGATGGGTCACAGCCCTGCCTTTGGATCTATAACTGAAACGATAGTTACAGGCGACAGAAACGACTACTTGCTCACGGCTCTCGAACCAGAATCACCATACCGTGTATGCATGGTTCCCATGGAAACCAGCAACATCTATCTCTCCGACGAAACGCCCGAATGCATTGAGACTGAGACGGCACCCCTTAAGATGTACAACCCTACCACGACCCTCAACCGGGAGCAGGAGAAGGAACCTTACAAAAACTCCAGCTTGCCCTTGGCCGCCATCATTGGCGGCGCGGTGGCGCTGGTGGCCATAGCGCTGCTGGCCCTGGTCTGCTGGTACGTCCACAGAAACGGGTCCCTGTTCTCCCGGAACTGCGCCTACAGCAAGGGACGCCGGAGAAAAGATGACTATGCCGAAGCGGGAACCAAGAAGGATAACTCCATCCTAGAAATCAGGGAGACTTCTTTCCAGATGATACCAATAACCAACGACCAAGTGTCCAAGGAGGAGTTTGTAATACACACCATTTTCCCACCTAACGGCATGAATCTGTACAAGAACAGCCACAGTGAAAGCAGTAGTAACAGGAGCTACAGAGACAGTGGTATTCCAGATTCAGATCATTCACACTCATGATACTGAAGGACACGAGAGACTGGTTTGGATTTTGTTGGGATTTTTGGTTTTGTTTTGTTTTTTAAAGAAAACAAGAAAAGACTGACTTAACGGTTGCTGTTCTACTGCAAAACACTGGATTAAAAGACTGACAAAGCAATGTACTGTACATTTGCCATATAATTTATATTTAAGAACTTTTTATTAAAAGTTTCAAATTTCAGGCTACTGCTGCGATTAATGTAGTGGGGATACCTGACCACAATTCTATATTTTAGTATTTTTTAGTAATTTGTACTGTATTTTCCTTGCTAATATTGAAGTTACAGACCATTTAACTTTTGTGTTCTACTGAGTAAGATGACTTGTTGACTGTGAAAGTGAATTTTCTTGCCGTGTTGAGCAGTCAGAACATTCATCTGAGATCCTTGTAAGTGTAAGCACAGGCCATTTTTCACTTTGGTATCAATAAAATAATGTTGAACCTGGCAAATCAGGAAGATCAAGAAGTGGTTGCGAAAACTCACAGAACTTTCAATGCTGGGTCTATTAAATCTGTAACCCACAACAATATTCAATAAACAAAAGTGCGTGTAGTAATGGGCAATATCAGCTGTCTGGATATATCCATTCAACAATGGTGAAATTCAATTTAAATGAAAACAATCAAATCGATAACAAGCATGAGACTGAAGCTGCTGACACGTGTGAAAAAAAATTGATCCCTGGAAGAAAGCATAATCAAATTCCTAACAAGGAATTTAAAAATACGCGCTAGGCTCTACAAACCAAGGGGGTAGTATGGTTTAGGGATAGATTTCCGGTTATCAAAGCCAGCGGTCTGCTTATTACAGAGAAAACAGTGATGGGTGGTCCCAGGCATTTGAGAGGCAAGGGCAGGAAGACAGAGACAACACCTAGAAACTGCTTTGAACAGAAAAAGGGTTGAAAGTGCAGTTTCATAAGAAAAAAGAGCAGGACGAAAAACCCAGGCAATGTAAGCAAGGTCTCAAAAACTTTAGTCACAAAGGTAAACAAACAATTGGGGAATACAGCTATTTTAAAGCGTATACTCAAACAGTATACAGGTATGTGTTTGATATACTGCCATTACAGTCAGGAATACTGCCCATTACTGTCACAGTTTTCCAGAAATTCCTTGATAAATCTGTAAGGTAACATGTTTCTTTCTGCCTTCCTACTGAACTATGAGCTATTTCATGTTTAAACCCCAAGCCACTCTTTGTTGCCATAATCATTTGTTTCTTCAACTAAAAACCAAAGTGCTTTGTACGCCCTTAGGCCAGTCTTGTATGTGCCTTGATCCAACGCTGCATGTATCAAGCTTTTAAAAACTAAAAAAAAAAGAGGGAAAAAATAAAATACCCACTTTTTCATACATAACTTAACTATGAAAAATACTGGTCTTATTGATGAATAAAGTTGGAAAAATTAGTTCAAAATAATGCCACACATCTGCAGTGCACTGATAGGAAACCCACTCAGAAGCTACGACTATTCAGGTCATGAGCTTCACCTTTTTCTTTGCTCAACTTGACAGTATCGCACTTCCAGGGTTTCTTTATTATTAATTACTTGGAAAACAAGTTTTCACAACTTTGAAGTGTGTCAACAATGAAAGGGAGAGAAGTCGTGGAGTTACAGCCTTCTGAGATAGGAAATTTTTTTCAACAGGAACAGCAAATAAAAAGAAAAGTACCTTATATTTTGGACAGTATCTCAGCCAAGAAGGAATGTATACCACATGCAATTCAATTTTAAGAGAATTTTGGCAGTGCTTGGCCTGTCTGTTTCCCTAAGAGTGGTAAAGGATGGAAGACGACAAGAAAAAACAGTGACAAACACCGGGACTGATGGTTTCAGCAGTCAGCCTGCAAGCAATTCTTCCTGCCAGGGATCCATCTAACTGCGCAGACCGAAAACTTCCAGTAACACACAGCTCTTTTCATCCTCATTTTCCAGATGTGCCCAGGGAAGTTCCTCCCCAAACCCCCTGTGCCATGGTACTGGTCCCTCAACCTCACCTTCAAAAATGCCTCCTGCAGTTCCTGAGCAGTGGAGGAGTCCCAGATGGAGGAGCAGCACTGTGCTTCCCTACAGACCTTATACAAATCACGTCTTCTCCTTCATACGGAGCATTGATTGGATCCACGATGCCAAAAGTAACAGAAAGGAACATGTTCTGCTAAACAACTCTGTGCTCAGCTCCATGTAATGCACTAAACAAGACTATTTTGCTCTGTTTTCCCATCAGGTACAAATATAGGGAAGGGCGAGAAAGCCAAGACTAAGCATGTGGCGCCTCATTACGTTCTTGTGCAAAAGGCTTCCGAGCAGTGAGCAGGAAAGGAAAACCAACACAGATGGAGGAGACGGACCTGTTTTTCATCTTAACTTAGCATACAGGGACCCCTTATATCAGAGACACATTTAATGGCTGGGTCACTGGCAACAGATTACTAGTTCTTTGCCATCAGCTCTCCAATAACAAAACTAGGTTTTGCCGGATTTTCAAGCTATTTACATGAAAACCTCTCTCCTAGTTGACTCCAAATTTGTGTTGTGAAAAGGGTAAAATAACACTTAATGAGTACTCGCCCGTGCATCTTCTGAGGCACCTCAGCCAGAGGTAGCCTGGTAACGGTATATACCATCTACTGCGCATCTCGGGTGATGCCATGCAAAGGTCATACAGGCTATAAAAAGTTGCCATTTGAGGAAGGAGGAGGAGATAATTGCATGTGAAACTTAAGTATGAGGACTTTTCATTTGAAATTTATGCACTGTGAGGCAGTAGTATGCAAATCCAAAGCAACTTCAACAAGTTGGCTCGGTTGTTCCTGGTTCACCTCTACAAGAAAGAGAGTGAAAACCTGGACAAGTGATTCTGTCCTCTGCAGAGAACCAGGCCAGATTTGCAGGGAGAGCTGGTGTCCTCCTACTGCAATTGATGAAAAATCGCACATCCATGCATACAAGATCATCCTTAGGTTCTACAGCAACGTTTACACAACATGCATAATATTAAGATTAATTTGGCAAGTGAAAGATTGATTTCAAACTAAACTCGGTATTTTTTTCTTTTGATATTTATACACATTTCTGTTCTGCTCCATGTCATGCCTGTCTCTTCAAGACTCTTCTACTTACAGTGCTGCAGTTATAGCATGCAATGCTCTCTAGCACCATGCATAAATCCGTTCTATTAGACAGTTATATACGTAGGCAAATCGGATTACTACATTGAGCAGTTTACTCAACACACTTATCAAAATAACATTAATCCACATTAAATTTATCTCAATTTTCTAATTCCATGTTATTTCAGTGTACTGTTCAATATTTAATTGTGGAGCAAGGAGTGGAATTTTTTTCAGCGTTGCCTAAACCTATATGCAGAGTTAATTTAATCAGCATCCTCCATATTTAAAGTACTATGCCAAGTATCTTTTACGTTCTTTACTATCATCCCTTTTTTTGTTTTTTAATTTGTATTGCTATCCTGAATTGCTCACAGTTCTGTTTTAACCTGAAAGCTGACTCCAAAAAAGCCCTGGTACTTTGGAATCCATATGAATTTTGTCTCATCTCGGTACCTTCCAGAACTAAATTTGCTTCATTTATAAGCTATTATTTCCTAGCTTTGTGCAACAGCCTGAAATGCAACGACTGTTGGGTTTTTTGGGGGGTTTTTTTGTTTTTTTTTTTCCTTCTCCCGGCTTTAACAGTACCAATATCAAAGTATGATGGTCTTGGAACACAGTTACCATTTCTTCTGCTAATGCACTAGCTAGCATGCAAGCTATATTGTGCCAATGCTGTACATATTGAATGTAGAGCAGCAAATGCAATAAAACAAGAGCAAAAGTAATAAAGCCTTTTTTGCTATTAAAATAATTTACTGATGACATACATGCTTAGTGCATTATATAGACTTCTCTGCTAAGTAAAAGGATGCAATTTTGCATATTCACCTGCAACTAAAGTTGGGTAAGATCTTCAAACGTGAGCTGGCAGACGCCATCTGCCTGGATTTATCCAAACCACATTTGTTTTGGGTAGTTTTGGATGGAACCATAATTGGCACAGATACCCTCTGCTTTCAAAACACCTTAACCTTGCTTCCAAATCCATATATTGTTTCAGCATCACCTTGGGACTGATCTTTGTTTAATTAACTCTTTCTTCATTGACACCAGAACAACAACAAAAGCTTTGAGCCACAAGCCAGCACTTACCACCAGTGAAGTTTTTCTTACAAAGCACAAAGTTATTCCAGAACTGGGGAGTTTCTTCTTCCAAACTAGTCAGGCGTGGGTTAGCCAGAAGGGAAAAGCCCACTGACTGAATTCAGACATGAAAATTTTACACTTGAAAGCATATTTTTTCTTTGCAAATGAATTTAATTTTGGGGGTGGCGGAGTAGGAGTCCTGCCCTTGTGATGAAATTAGAGCCTTTTCAAACACTCTGAAGGTACAGCCATGACACAGGTATCAGATTCTGGACACCACTGCTTTAAAAGATTAAAAAAAAAAAAAAACAAAAACGCGCATTTGATTTAATAGTTATTTCATCAAATAATTTCTTGCTCCTCTCAAAAAAATCTATATAAAAACTCATCAAGTATATGGATCTCTGTAAAACAGTGACAGAGCATCTAGCTCAAAACAAGCATCGCCTGCATTTTACCAGCACTGGACATCAAGCAAGATAATAATTTTTTGGTAGTCTTTAAATGATGGCTGGGGAACATTCCTGCCCTAGGGGGAAACCAAAACACTTCAACAATATAGGTGTTAAAAGAAATAACCATCCTCTGGATTATGGTGGTCTAAGGCAAAGGTGCACAACACACACATTTTGCAAACTGAGCAAATGTCCATCATGCACGGGCATCGTAAATGTCCTACACCTGAAACCTGCAGGCCAGGATTGCAGAAGTGTGTTACCCAACTTCAACTGCTTTTCAGAGTCCCTTTGTGTTTTCTTAAGATGACAATGTTGTGGAGTCATGGTATAAAACCCCTCAGGACTACTAACAACAACATGAGCTGAAAGTGCTTTTTGAAATCTGAAGTTGGACCTTCTAAGCTTAGCAAAAGCGCTCATAAGTAAGTTATAAAAATAGAAGCGTCTTAATAGGGCTAATTAAATAATCTGACTTGTTCAAGATGGTTGATAGTATTCATATAGGCTGATACTCTGTCCTGAACAGCCCTCTTAAGTAATCAAAAAAAACAGGGAGTGGATCATAGCCAAGGGCTAGCGCGCGCTCCTGTCCCCTTGCTGAGCTTAAGGAATATCTATCTATAGACGCAGCCGCGGAAGGTTTAATTGTTCAAAACCAAGGGACTGCGTGATGTTCTTTAATCATTAACTGTGGGAACATCATTTACAAAAGGATGAAATTATGCACATATTATGTATAATTTAACTTTTTAATTTATGCAAAATATTTTTAAAAATATTTAGGTCAGAGATGCACATCCGATTTATGTAATACTGATTTCCTACAGTGGTCTTAGTCCCTGATAAATGCCTAGTAGGCAACTGGCTTTCTGTATGAAAACAGATGTTTTCTGGGGGTGTGGGGATTGGTTTTGTTTTGCTTAGGGCTTTTTTTTTGTCTTTTTTTTTAATTAAAAGGCATAAATAATTTCACTCCACATCTTTCAGTTTTCATTGGATACAAAAGTGAATTGGTTGACAATTTTAAGTTAACACCTATCCCACATCAACACACATTTAAGGCAGGTGCTGGTGGGGTAAAAAAGCTCCCCACAAACTTTCCTTTCCCGTCTCTCCTCACAATAACGCTTTCCAGGATTCAATGGTAAAGTAAATAAATAAGGTTTTTTAAGAAGGTAAACCCTTCTGCTCAGGAATGCTGATGTTCTGACAAAGCAGAGGATTTAAGAAGTCACATTATAATTCTTACTCCAGAAGTACACGCAAAACTCAAGCCTGTATAAACCCTACACACTTTTTGATCGCGTGTATTATATGCGCATCTGCTATTTAAACTACATTAATCAGAAACAAAAGGTGATTGCGTTGCACTCCTCTAATAGGAAATAAACTAGAAACTCAGTCCATTTTCATTTTCTACACCGTTTGAACAGCAACGCAAGAATGTGGACAACTACAGAATCTGGGGGGTTTTGTTTGTTTACCTGGTTTCAATAATCTTCACAAGAGATGTTGACGATGCTTATTTTTGAAGCCTGACAGAATACTTCACTGCCCGTAAGGAACATGAGCTCATTAACAGATAGAAAGCCATATACGGGGAAAGTGCTAACCCAGAGAGTAAACGTAATTTTAGGGCATTAGCTGATAATGCAGAACCTCTGTGCCTAAGGTCTTTAAAGCAATTATTTTCCTCTAAGAATTCCTTAATGGCATGTTACCTACTTCATCCACTAAAAACCTTTTCATTTCTCCCTGATACGGAGATGACATACCACATACTAAAATAAAAATTAAGAAAAAACCTCACAGTATTCCCAGATCTTGCAAGTTGTTTTGGTCACTGAAATTCGGCACTTCGCAGCCAAGTGAAGTGAAAAGTCAGGTACAGGAGAATACCGCTGGGGGAGCTAAATCGCTGACCTCATGCAATTTCCTTAGATAAATGAGAAAAGGCAGCGATGGAACTGCATGTAGGACATAAGCAGCTCATCCACGGCTGTCTCAGACCCCTCGGCTCTCCCAGTTACCTATCTTGCTGCTTTTGACTACAAGAAAATTTTTGTCAGTACCTTGAAGGGTCAAGAAGGTTGAGCACTAGCAGGACCATAACTACCTCTAAGCTCTTCTTTCTATTCTTTTTCTTCCTTTCTTTTTTTTTTTTTAATAAACTCATTGAGGGAGATTGTTCGGTAAACATGACTGATTTGCATGTAAAAAACTCTTCATTGCTAATTGTACTTGTTGATTCACAGTGGAATGGTGCTAAACTCTCCTTAAAGAGTTTGCAATTAAATCCAAGGTAGGCACATCACAAGATATTTACTCTGGAAATCTCCACTATTACCTGAGCTTAAAAATACAAGATGTTACGAGGAAAACAAAAAAAAAAAACAAAACCATATATTCCTAAGAAGCTGCTCTCAATGCTGCTACTTTCCTCTGGCCTATATTTATATGGACGAAGTCCAAATAAACAAGGTCAATTAAAGAGAATTTGGGGGGAGAAATGCAACACCACAAAATAACATTTTTACTACTGAAAATTGACTTACACTGAAAAGAAGAATAACTACTTGGTTTATCACTGCTTATCCATGTCAGTAAGTGCTCAGGTCTTTTTCATTATCTGCTGCCCTGCGGACCCGACGGATGATGGGGCTACACTGATCAGTGCTTTCCTTCGGTGCCAGCAGAGGCATTAAGAGGAGCCAAATGCATCTAAACAACAGGAACGGGGACCGGTTTTGTCCAAAACCATTTGTTCCAAATTTTTGGTTTTGTCCGAAGAATTTTGTCCCAAACTCTCAAATCTATTACTATTCTCTGCTACGCTTTAAAAAAAAAAAACCAAAGAACAAATGACATAGCTTTCAAGCATGGATGATTTGATGTAATGCCCACTTTTACCTGTAAAATAAATTTTAAAGGTTTGGTCTACTTGAATTCATACCTAATGCTAGCTCTCACGAGCACATTTTAATTACGGCCTCCCCCACCCCGATATTTTTCACTACATATTCTGCATAGAAGTAAATGGAAGTTTGTGCAGCACGGTTCATCAACATCTTCCCGTTTTCCCTGTGTTATCAACTGACTTTTTTTAACATTTGTATCATTTTAGTCATTAAATAGTAAAAGCACAAAAAGTGGTTTGGCAATTTAGTTTTTAGGGTATTAGCGATGGGAGAGGGAAAGGAAGGAGAGACATTGCACTAGGATGCTAATTAGGGAAAAAAGTGTGCTACAATAAGCTGCAGGTAGATTCCTTGTTTTACTGATGGGGGGGGAACTTTCACAAACCCATCTATATTGCCAAAAGGACCTGTGGAGCTGCTCATGCAAGAAATGCATCTTGTTCCCAAAGCAACTGCATCACATTGGGAAGGGAGTCATTTTCTTTGATAATGATTTATAGGTGATATTCTGCATCCCATGAAGGAGCACCCTGCGGATATGTAAGTTGTAGCCTTGATTGTCTTCATGTCCACTTTAAACTTGATACTAGTGTTGCTGCAAAACTAGAGGGCATGAAGTCTAGCATATAGTTCCAGAGACTTAAAAAAAAAACCAAACAAACAAACAAAAAAAAACCAAAAAAACCCCCCACCAAATCAAAAAACAACCAACCCTGCAAAATCCTCAAAAAGCACCTATCAAAGTGATTTCAATCCAGTGATCCGGTACAAAGTCAAAGGATGTAAGCTCTTCTAATCCCACGCTTTCAGCTCCTCCAGGCTCCGGCCGCTGTTGCCAGGGCCCAGCTGACGCCTCCAAAGGACAGGAGCCCTGCAGCTGGGTGGCGTATCGTGACACAGCTCTTCAGCCGTTTGCGACCTGACAGCTGTTGGCTTTGGGTTTACACGCTGCAAAAACAACTCAGGAGGCGAGCAGCATGAACGGCACCCCGTTCCAGTCCAGGAGGTTTTATTACAATGAGTTTAGCTCTAGACAAGCTGCCGTAATCAGCACATTTTTGACAGGTATTTTATTTTTCCTCCACAGAATACCTAACACTACTGAAAGCACTCACTGCCACATTAAATACTGCTCTTTTGTTAAAAATAAAAAATAAAAAAAATTACCTATTGTTGTTCTCCTCCTGCTAATAAAGACTAACTTTATCCTTCAGTATAATCCCTCCAAATCAATTAAAACACATTCAGCAGGATGAAAGGATACCAGTGAAGTATTAACAAAAGCCTGGTTTGGATTATGCAAAACTGCTGCAGCAATTGGCTGATGCAAAGATTTCAGTGGCAAAATACTTTCAAGAGAAGCAAATCTAGCTCTTAAAAATATTTCTTACTCTGTTTTGCTCACTAGTTCAAGCAAGATAATAGGTCAAACCCCCACGTCGCCAACCTCTTTCTAAGGTTTGCAAGTCAATCTGTGAATAAGATGTGTGGTCTCTCAGAGTCATTCATAGAAATCTCTACAGCGCTGCCATAAACTGGTGCTTAAAGATAATAAATAGGAAAATGTCTTAAAACAGAAGCAGCTCATGTCTGGGTACATTCAGGTCCATCACCATCAACTGATGAACCCATCTAGGATGTGCTCAAGTCTTCCCCGGAATGAAGCAGCATTCCTGAACATAGGGAAATAACCATGCTAGGCATCAGCGGGTGTTGGGAGACCTGCCAAGGCATTTGTTCACATGTCTCACAACCTGCTAAAATGCCAGTATGGAGGGAGAAAAGATTTCTTCCCCTGCCCAGAAGAAGCTCCAGCAGGCACTGTTACCTGTGCTAGGCCTGGTCAATGGATAGCCACACTTACTGCTTCCTTTGCGAAAAATAAAAATTAGGATGAATTTTCATGTGAAGAACAAGCCAGGGATCACGTTTTCTACTGCTTTTGCATTTGTAGGAAGCTGCCTCTGATGTCTCACCCTGGGGCTTGATCAGACAAGGAAGACAAAGTAGAGAATTTTAAAGACACTGGCAAGCATCTGGTCTTTCAAAACGTCATCGCTAATCTTCACATCATCCAGCCTGCTCAGTAATCAAGATAGAAGAACTGTGCAAGTACAAATTAGTGTCACTTATGTCATGAAAACAAGTAAGAAAGAGGATATGGAGTAAGTATGCCCAAAAGCAACATCAAATTTATTCTCCATGATCAGATGAGGGATTACTGAAGTTTGCTTCACCTCACACAAAAAAACCCAAACAAACATGAAGATATCTCCATGACATTTACCATTTGGCTGAGCACATTAGTGCTATATTAAAAGGACCGCAGGCTCAATGGCAGTGAGAACAGGAAGGCAACGAGTGGTCCTCAGCTCCTCCAATGATTTTCAGACACTGCCAAGATAGAAAACCCAACTCCTACAAGACTTAATTTTTTTTTTCTTTTGGGTCTATTAACAGAAAAATTAAGGGGAGTACCAAGGTTATTTTAGGGCATTATGCATGCCAATGACCTAATACGAGTAAACAGTATAAATTTATAGTGCGTCACCCGTGCAGGACAGACATCTGAAGAGCAGTCATCAATCCCAAGACACCGCACGCCAACCTGAAGCATCTCTCTTTCAGAAGAGGACAGCAGCACTGTGAGCCTGCAGATGAGCAACCTCAGCACAGGACTAGGAGAGCACATGAAAAACTGCCAGCATTTCCCTGAACCGCTGAAACACAACAGGGAGGAGGCTGATTGATACGCGGGCACTAGGAAGTCGTCCAAGACCTTTAAACTCTTATTCTCCTGGGGGCTAACCCAGATTTGACTATTTCTCTAATGGTAAAAGAATTGCTCACTACTTAATATCTGTGATACCTAATTATATGCTGATGATGCAGGTTCCTTGAACACTGCAAAGTGCTGGGCGGTTTGTTGTTAAATTGACAGTTTTGCAGGAGTAATCATTGTACCTGCCTAGAAAAAAAACCATGCTCTAGATGGTGAAAGGCAACGATGATAATTGCAGGTGTTTCATATTAGAATAAAACTACCAGGAAATTAAAAGAAAAAAAAAAAAAAGAAAAAACACTCCTGCCCACCACCGTAGTGACCAACTTCCATATTCCATCTTGATTTTAAAACCCTGGAAGTATTTACTTTCTGTGTCTGGAAAAATCTTTAAAAATAAACTTTTTAAGGCCTTTTTGTAATATAGTTTCTTCACTAATGATTTTTAAAAGTAATCAGCTTGAAAGAGACCTTCCAACTTGACAGTAATTCTTAGCTCAACTGTTAGCAGCAATAGAAGGAATCAGCACAATATGCCAGAGGAACATAAAATGTACTAACCGGATATGAAAACAGCTATCAAATACTGAAATCCATGCAAGTACATATCAGATTGTCTGTTTAACACTGCAGAATTTGTGATATTTACTTTTCCATTCACGAATGCTCTTCAGATGACACTTACCCTGAACTCTCAAAAGCATGTATTATGCACAACCATAGTGCAAATGACAAAATTAGGGCTCTAAATCCATCTATTCTCCATTTTCTTCGAAAGTATAATGTAAAATATTAATTTATTTTTCCCCTTAACTTAAATTTCATCAGTCATTGTCCTTTAAAATAAAGATACAAACATATGGTCAGATATTTTTCAGTATATAGCAACATTATTCTTATGGTAAAATTAATAGCTCTTCCAAGCAATTTCTGCTAAGTAGCCAAAATCCAAAAGTAGAGACTGAGCAGATTACAATACTAATACTAATTTATTAAGCTATTTTCAAACGTGTTCAGCTTCCCCTTTTCTTTGTTTGCAGCCTTATAGGACCATTTGATAAAGCTAAATCGCAGATGTTCATCCCTTTGTTTACTAAGATAACTGTGGCTGAAAAAGAAATGGAAGTGACAGCACTAGGGCTACCTCCTCTTACCAGAAGTAACACTGTGCTGGAGTGGTTGCTGCTGGAGGATATTAAATAGCAGAAACTCTGAAGGATGACATTACTGGGGTGCTCTGCAATCCAGATACTCAAGAAGGCAGGAGCAAGAGCCTCGGAGAGCCGCTACCACCTCCTCTCAATGACCCACTTGTGTACCTTTCCTAATACTTTGCTTTCTGGGCTATGCAATATCGGCCACTCTTGGTATAAGCCAGGCCTGCCACATTTATATCCCTATCAGCACTAATTCTGCTGCCTTTTGAAGCGGTGATAAAACTCATGTTCCTCTGCTGGCAAGCAGAGGTTTATCACAGCCGAGTGCTTCTGAACATACCACGGGTTCACAAGACAAATAAAAGCTCTCAACTTTTACTTGCAAGTTGTCCTGTAAAATTCTCTCATTATGCGTACACCTATCTCACAGCAACCTCATTTTTTAAATTTTCCTAAAGCAGGTGCTTTTGAAGCCAAGCACCACAACGTTTGGTCTTTGGGATTGCACTTTAAATGACAAAAGCTAAAAGGCTCTGATTAATCAAAGTGATTTTTTTTTTCCTATCAGAAGGTCAACTGTTTCACACATCTACTGTTGGAAAGAAAAGAAAAAATCCAGGCAATATTTTCTCTTCCCCACTCCTACTCTAAGAAACATGTGTGACATTTATAACCACGGTATAAAAGCTCATTAATACTATACGCTGACCTATATAAAAAGGGTTATTGGCTTACCACAATAGGAGACACTCTCGTGGAAAACAAGCAAGGAAAGGAGAGAACGGCTCAAGATAAGCCATCTCTCCGCAAACACTGGCTCAAAGGATGAGATCATTAAATGACAATGTTAAAAGTGACCAACATTTTTCACCTTCTCACTGCTCATTTAAAAACTAGTTTAAAACCCCAGAACAAAAGCCCAGAGAGCAGCCCAGTACATTTTAAAAGGTAATTCTCTCTCAAAGGGCCGATAGCAGGCAGGGAGTGGGAGAAAGGTTTATTTTAGCTGAGCTAATCTGACAGACTGGCACCTACTCAGAGGTGTCGGAAGAAGTCTGGCACGTCCACACAACCACCAAGAGCAGCAGTAAATCCTTAAGGAAGACAGGGCTGCCTATGCGTTAGGTTCGCTTTTTAAATACTTCTCCTCTAGAAGCTTTGTTCTTTCTTTTCAAAGAAATCGTTTAAAGCAAGCTCCCCAATCAATGCGCTCTGAAGAGAGTTACTTCCTACGCTTGACCTTGTGGTTTGACAAGACTAGTTAATGCTCAACACACTGTGCCCATGGGGAAGCTCCAAACGGGGTGAGAAATAACCTGCCTGCCAGCCTAAGTGGATTCCATATTTACACCCGATGCCTCCTCCTAGAACCATCCTTTAGCTTAAATAACTGTGCTTTTTTTTTTTTTTTTCTTCTTCCATATACGTATGGAGAGCAATCTTATCTCCTCTCAGGTTTTGTTTTTCTAGGCTGAAGCCAAGCTCTTCCAGGCTACTTGTAAAAAGGCTGGCCAATCCTTCCACCATCATCCTAATTACCCTTCCTCGACCTGTGGCAGTTTAAGCTCATCTTCCTAAATACAAGCAGGACACCTTCATTCTTTGCTGCTCCCAAATGATAAGGCTGAACTTCTAGAAGAAATTAATATCATCCGTCCTTAAGCACATGACATTCTCTTGAAACCAATTAACGGCAGAGGAAAGCGGTTCTTCTCACATAATAATCCAGTGCTCCCCCGGCCTTGCCAACGTCTCTCAGCTTTGGAGTCGGCAAATTTATTTAACATGCTTCTAATTCTTCCGTAAAGGCTGCTAATGAAAATATTAAATAAGGCATGATTTGATCCTTGAGGAACTCCAGCAGTAGCTTCATATGTTCAGCAGAATGAAAAAAATAAACTCGCGGTGATACAAGGTTATCGAGACTGACAGAGTGAAAGGCTTCAGTCTTTAAAGGTATTTTAACCACCTTAAAAACCCTTCTTGCAGGATACAGGATTACCAAGATGCAATCAAATTATGCCCAATTATCTCAAGTATTTGGAGCATTTGTGCCAGCCACCCGCCCTGAAGAAAAACAGAAACTGAAATAAGACTGTTTGACACACACAGATGCAGCAAGACCAGCAACTACTTTTATTCAAACTAAACTGAAAATAAAGCCATCATCACCTTCCGGTTCTCCTGAGAGGTCCCTATCATCCACATGAAGATGCTTTTTTAGCATCTCAAAACAGCTTGCAAAGCACAGATCCCCTATGATACCGCAATTAACTAATTTCCTATACTGAAATCTCTTATACAGTGAACGGCATCTTAATTAATCCTTTAAATATATATTCCTCCAATAGGTTAAACCTTAATTAAAATTAAAAGTGCCTGATAGCATCGTCTTATCTGGTTACAGATGCTTTTCTTAAAAATTTGCGGTGATGATATAGCAACCACATTAAAAGGGATATATATATTTAATTTTACATTTTTTCAGTTCAGCATAACACTAAGAAAATTAACTCAATCTGCATTCGCACTCACAGAACCTGGCTCCCATTCTCTAATAACCATTTTTGCTTTGTTTCAAACACAAATTTTACAAAACTGTTTTGGACTTTGCCCTGGGCACGTGTCTCACCACCAGAGATTTGCTGATGCTTAATCTCGTATTTCGTTAATTATTGCTTAATTAGAACCCTATTCGAAAGATGTTGAATAAAAATGGACCATTTCGTTCTTGTGAGACATGAAAGACACAAAAAGTTCTTTGTAATCCAAGCTGCTCCTCAGCAAGTTTTTATCGTGTTTATCACGTAGACATCATACCTGACTACCCTCTATCTATATTTTGGCTCTTCATCTCCTGATGCAGCTCTTTAGTCAGCACATCTGCCACTACTCCTACATTCATCTTCACACAACTCTCCTGGCATCAGGGAACACTACAATCCCGTTGTTGGGAGACAGGTTCATGCAGTCCATGAACACCGCCACCAGACACTTCCCAGGCCCCACCTCATGCTTTATCTTACGTTTTACCCAGAAGACCAGCACAGCAACCACAGGAAAAGCTCCAGCAGTATCTTTTAGTCACGTAGAGTACGCACAGGAGTCCTTTTTAAACCTACCAGAGTTTCTTACAGCTCTAAAGCAAGCAGGGCTTTCTCCAGTACTAGCACTACCCTTAAATATTGACCAAAAAAAAAGGTTTATCTTGATCCACTCTTCTTAACTGCAGCCTTTTCTCTTTATAGCCACCTAATTAAAGAAACCGATACATTTACGATGCAAGCACAGAATAACCAAGTTTACCTATTCCATGCACAGCTAAATACAGAATCATTTCAGCGCTTCCCCACCATCCTTGTTCAGGAACCATTTATGCACAAATTACGTTCTGTTTTCGGGCTTGGGCATCCGAGTATAATTTCAGCTTCCAGATAAATTACAAAACGTGCTCAAAACCAGCAATTTACTTGAGAAGCATTCACAAATTTCAGTCGTGTCTGAAACCACTGTCTGAAAGGCTTATTCGTGAATTGTAAATTAAAGTGTTACTGCTCTGTATTATGCAAATAGCCAAATTCCAGCATTGTAACAGAAGCAATGAGCTTGTTATCCTGTCAGTCCTGCAAGCAGACAGACACCTTCTTAGCGCATGATTTTCAAAAGTGCTCGTGTGTTGCCTTAACTGTACTAGTTTTGATACTAATGAAGGAGTTACCACTGACTTAAATGAGATTCACCCAACCATGAGCACTTCTGAAAAACCGACCGTTTATCTGTAACTTGGCATGCAAACAGTATTGTCATACTTAATAAAAATTCCCCTAAGAGCATTTCTATTAACAAACGCAAGATATCCAATGAAATTGAGCAACAGAAAAATAAGATACCAGGTATCAGGACCTTCATTAAAAAAGCATCACACGATGCATTCTCAAAACGCAACAAATAGCTTCGTTCGGGTGTTCAACAGTTAGCTTTGGTTAGCTAAATTATATAGCTAAACAGTTGTATGTGAAAAATAAGAGTACGTGCAACTGTCTTAAATTCAGATCATATACATCCCGACAGTCATCCTTTATGGAAAAATTATGCATATGGTGCGTGTGGGTGGACTGAGACCACGAAGGGATGAGCGTTACATCGTTGCATCTCCATAACGCAGGCCAGGGTGGAGGGTTCAAAGGAGGCTGGGCGCTTGTCATATACATTAGCACATAAATCAGTATATCGGTATCAGCAACTCGAGTCACATGGATCCCATTAAATCCTACGAAGTTACCTCATCCCTGCACCGTTCAAGAAGGCGTCTTCAGACAGACGCTGCCTCCCACCCACTCCCATTCAGGTAACCGCCTTGCAGATGGCAGGCGACGTGAGGACGGGCTCTGCCGGGGCACGCCAACCGGTACACCACGCCACCCGGCGTGCTGGGGCACGAGAGATCCCCACCTCCCGCAGAGCAGATAGCGCTGAACGGCGAGCCTGATACTTGCTCCATTTAAGATGCAGCCCTAAAAATACAGTACAGATGTGCCTTCTGCAACAGGCAATAGGATTACAGACATACCATGTCACTAGGGACAAGGGCGCAGTCCTAATTGCTCTGCTGTGACTGCACGGAGCTTCCTGGACGGTTTGGAGAGCAAGGCATAAATAAATCCAGGAACAGTTTTGCAAGCAAACAGGATTCTGAAAGCAGGAACACATCTGAGCACCCAGCTCATCCTATTTCATCCCGGAGCAGTTAGCGTTACATTTGGTTATATTCAATCCTCTTTTTTCCCTCGTTTAAACTGATTACATTTTACAAAGAAGTACTCAGTTTTAATATATTTCTTCTTTAATCTTTTCCACTGCATTATGCTACTGCCTTTATAACTTGCGTTATAGAGCAGCTTCCAACATCCACGCGCTTTTGTTCAGAACAGAGGTTTCAAACCTATCTGTCATGTCAAATCAAAATAGGAAAGAGCTAAGCTCTAGTGTCTTGGGATACTAAAACATTGAGAGTACTCGCACGCTACAGCTGAAAACAATATACTGATGAACCATCAAGCAGTATTTCTATCAGCAGACAGGGAGAGCAGAAATAAGGCTCGAACACAAGGCAAGGAACTGGTATGGAACTCGATAAGCCACTTATGTTTCCTCTCATTTTTCACAGCTATAAATTAGATATTCATCTATATAACTTGTTTTGGGGTTTGCTTTAAAAGCGGCTAACAGCATTTGCACAGCTTGCAGGCTTATGCACCTTATGCATGAACAAAGCAGTCGCCACCGTCATTAGTATCACGGTGACCATCAGAGGTACCATCAGAAACGATGTTGGAAAAAAAGGATATTTGCATTTTGTTTTCTGAAATATCAACACATGCAGAGCTCTGGCCTGCAATCTAAATGACACCAGGGCAATGCTTCCTCTTAAAATGCACTGATACTGCTCAAGTGAAAAGTTTACTGCTGATGGGTTTTACGTGCATCTAAGCTGAGCCAAGTGAGCTCAAGACAATCTAGCAATTCCATCATTGACCATGTTACAGTAAAATATGGCTTTTTGCTTGTTCCTAATTATATTCTCAGACTGCACAACAGACATCTATTCCCAGTACCCTATAATTGACACTGCTGTTATAATGTATTTCCAAACCTTAAAAAAAAAAAATACAAAAAAGGAACAGCAAACGCAGAGCGAGAGGATACTGTCCATGCTTCCACAAACACTTGAGCCAAGTGCGCTTACACACCAGCATAAATCAAACAGGCACAATCCAATTTAAATAAGAGTCCTGCAAGGCTTTTTCATTAGTGCATTGTTTATGCTTTTGTCATCTTTTGACTAATTTTATTACATAATGCTGAGAGATTTACCATATTACATTACAGCTCAGCTAATCATAACAGAATTAAAAAAGTTAATTTTGTTTCTCTGTTTTAGAAGCTTGAGAGTATATTACATCTTGCTGGTTTTCCATCAGTGCATTTTTCTCAAATTCCTCTTTTGTTCCCTCTCTCCCATTTTACATTACGAAATATATCTCCTATGTACTATCGCTATTTTAAAAAGCATACCTAAGAATGCTTCCATTCTTGTGTACGCTGCCTCTCAAAAAAATCATATCGTTTTAAATTTTTTAGCTGCTTCTCTCTTTTGCCCCAACCTATTTTCTCAGGGTCTCCGGTCAAGCAGTAATAGCTCAGCAGTTCAGCACTGACCTCACGGAAAAAAGATACAGGGCCACTACCTTCATATTTCCCTTACTCGAACTAGCACAAATAATTCCACTTAAACTGGTGAGATACATTTATGGCCCATTTTTGAAGATGGGAACATAATTCTGGTGAGCTATTACTAGCTTTTTGTCTTTTTTTATTGTCTTCCTTAAACAGCTGCTACTGAACACTGTCAGAGGCAGGATGATGCTCTGCCCCTAGACTGCTGTGCTTGGGAAAGAATCACTATGTGCCCCGTCGCAAAGAGAGGAGCAGCACAAGGAATAAACCTGCTGTTGAACATTGCGTACACATTTATCTCCATTTCACCGTTTAACTGTTTTTTTCTTCATTTTATTCATGAGAGTTTCATTCATATTTCTTAGTTCCTCAGCAGCAATACACAAAAGGGTCCAGCTAGGGCCCAGAAAATTGTCCAGAGCAAAGCAAAGGCTCCTGTGCCTGTATCGCCAAACTAGAGTCCTGCTTAGAAATTCAAGTCTGGTGTCCCATATATTAATTTAAAACGAGGTTTTGGCCCAGAAGACTGCATAACATGCGTCCCAGAAGAACAGAATAAAACAGAACGACAGGAAGACAACCATCATTGTCCGTGTTGCATGTACAGTTCGATGCACACAAAAAAGCACATTAAAAAAAAAACCTAGAAGCCAAGTTACTGATAAAAACACTTTCCGCAACACACGGCAGATGATATACCTTGTGTTAAGGATTTTCTAGCGTTTTTATTTGCAACTCATTTTAAAAGGACCGCTCAGAGGGGCGGTTGGTTCCAGACTAATTGCTTCCAGATTGTGTCAGATTTTCCCACATACAGAAACAAGTGGCATGCTGAATTTGGTCAGATCAAGGCATTTCCACCAGCTGCTTCACAACCACTTAGAGAAACTCATCTGGATGCAATTATGACTTCACTGCAAAGTTTTTGTTGTTTTTTTAAACGCTGGACAACAGAAACCATGTTCCTCATTCAATTCCCATTGAAGTAAATAGGGTGGTTTCCATAGACTTTGATGACTTTTGGATAAGGTCCCATAAAAAGATGAAAAATAAGAACTCTTTGTCTACCCGGGAAAGAGGTTAATCTCTTATCCTTAAAGGCTGCACATCAAAGAGCTCCGGAGTTGCACAGGATTGCTGTACACAAAGTCCAATATATGGCCATATCTGCAGGTATATTTATAAAAACCAGTATTTTCACCAGCATTGTTTTCTAGGTGGCATATTACAATGTTCCAGTCATAGTTTAAAATGAAAAATATTTATATAAAACACATCTCCAAGACTAAGGACTTGGATTCAAAAAGACTAAGCTCTTCTCAGTGAGGTAGCAAGTTGTCAGTTCAAAGAGATTAGCCTTTAAGTTAGGAAAAAAATACAAAACCACTCATTTCGCTCATGGATTTTCTTTTCTTTTAATTTCCCTACAACTAAGATATAGCAAACCATTATCTGAGTAGGCTTTACTTTTATACCTTCAATTTGTCACAAAGCATAGTAAGACGTATTCATACATATTTTATATCCAGTTGATGTAGTTAAAGGCAAAACTGTTTAAACGCCCCTAGGGATGGGAGAATCCATTAAGCCCTTTTCCCAAGGTGAGAGTTACAGCCGCGACGCAGAAGGTTTTCAGCACGGTCCTCTTCAGGAGATACTAATCCCAAGAGACGCTTTGAAAGAAAATACTCGTTTGCCTGAAAGACCTCTACAGAAACCTCACTTCCGAATTCAGACGCAAGTTGTGCCATCTGTGGTAAAGGTGTCTTTGCAACAGTCAACCCCAGTAAGCTCTTTAACAGAGAGCACAGCTTATAAGTCATGTGTAACGACCACAGATGCATATTAAAAAAATATATTTCTTCTTTGCTCAAGCATCTACAAGCAACAAAATCATTAATGAAAGTGAGAAAGTTGTAGTTTTACAGTAGTTGCTAGCTATGGGTGCCAATAATGTACAGACTTCACAGCTTTGCTGTTGCCCAGAAACATTTGAAGCTTCTTCTGTTTTTCTACGTAGCCATGATTATAGGAAAGCAGCTGCCTTAGTGAACCATATAAAGCGTACTGGAAAAGGGGGCTGGGGATGAGACTTTGTTCTGCCTACTAAGAAGTTTCTCTGCCACTGTATTTTCTCCTCCTCACACACTCAATCTCTGAAGTAAACACACATTTCACCTACTCAAGATACTTGTAACGAAATACATAATAACGCTATATTCTACCTTTTGTTAGAACTGTGTTGGCAGTATTGATTTGAACTTTATTTTGTTATAAAAATGAAGACTGAGTAGGTTCAAACAAATATTTCTTAGCAAAGCAGTTTTTCGTCAAAGTTTAGAAATCAACAAGTGGGGAAGATTGCCTTAGCAGCCTTCTAATAAAACTAGAACCCAGCCCACTTCTTTCATTACCAATGGACCGATTCTCAACATATTATTATGCTGAAATACAAACTGCCGGCATTCTTCTCTGGCATGCCAGCAATGACGCGGCTGTTTCATTCTGGATATGACGACTGATGTTTTGCATAAACTGGCTGAAAAAGGAAAGCAAAAAACAGTATGAAGAAACAAAAAGCTCAGTGAAACATTTCAAGAGCACAGGTGTAGTTGAGAATGTAATGAACCCCACAACTGACATGAAGTGCATGTTAGTAAAGGCACCATATATAAAATATTACATAGGAATTTGTAAAACCTGTCTCCTTATATATTTTTAAGTTTCTGTAATTCTCACGTAATCCTATAATGTGAAATAGCAAATTAAATAAAGGATTAGGGCAAACTAAAATTGCAATACTGAATAATCCTATAAATAATTGTTCACTTATGTGGCTTGTTCAAATCAGGCCATAGTTAGCAGTAACTGAAAATTATCAGACTATGGGAAATTAGATGGTTTCATTCCTTGGTAACAACTAACATCTTCCCTTTCACTCTAAAAACTTGGAGATTGGTACCTGCAAATCTCTCCTCTCTACCTGTTCTCCCAACTCTGTGAGAAATAAAAAGTACTTTTTGCATACTGTAAAATTTAGCTAGAGCCTAGAAACAGATGTGTAACAGCAGAGGAAAGACCAGTTGGGACTTGCATGGACTGCAGTGCAGACTAGGATGAGAGCGGGGAAGGAAAAGATGGGGTTTATTTATAAGTTCATATAACCTGCTGTAAGATTAACCTAAAACAAAGCTCCACTCTACACCGCCAGCAATTTTTCAACCATCTTCAATAATCATTTATAGGATATGCCTTTATTTAGGGAACCCAAGGTTTATCATGTCATACTCTGTAAATACTTGTACAGAGATTAGAATGTATTAAAGTGGGTTTTTTTTCTGATAGTTGCTAAGACTAAAGATGTACTTACAGCACTAAGTAATATACTACAAGTATTTCCTAAAAAATGTTTGGGGTTTTTTTCAGTGAGCAAAAGACAGCATCACACAAATACAATAACAAGTGTGTGCAAATACCACAGGCAAATTTGTCAGAAAGCAGATGTTTTAAAATGTGACAAAGTGAATAGAATGTCATTAAAAAAACAGATTTAAGAAGTGGAAATGAGAAAATGCAAAATTGTTCAATAACCAAGGAAAGCATCAGTGTAAAGAAAGCCTTAATGCATGCAGCCACAATAGGTTTTTATTTGCTCATTTCTCTGCTGCTAGCATTGCAATAACATTGATGATGTTCAATGTTGTATCTTTTTTTCACCTGTGTATCATATCTGAAAAAACACAAGAAACTGCAGAGGAAGAAACCAAGTTCCACCGAAACCAAGAGACGTTTACCTTTGATTTAATGAAAACAGTCTCTCACTCCGAGTTGAAGTGATTTGTCCCAAGTGGCACATTAGAAGCAGAGCTGCTGGTTGTAATCCAAGTCCCTTGACTCCTCTTCTCCTAACTTACTCTACCGGATCACTTACCTGCCTGTTTTTCTACAGAACAAGCCACGCGTTACAGTACAGATTAGCTCTGCTCTACTGTCAGTCATCTGTCCTCCTCTGAATTCAGTCCAATACTCGACATAACTAAGAAATGACCGCAGCTTTCATATTTCAGGTGGGGAGCAGGAAATCAATACACACTGCAAAGAGTGCAGAAAATCCTTTGGCCTGACTATGTTCCACTCAAATTGAGAATCCTTTCAAAGATTTCTCAAGAATTCAAGTCTTCGGTTTTCTCCCAAGCATTGCTGTAACTGATCAGAGCATCGCTAAAGCTTCAGCAGAATAAGAATCAACTCATCCCAAATGCCTTGTAGGAAATGCGTTGACAATATCATGCAAATACCGTCCCTTTCCCACCCAAATCTGCACCCAACAGTTTTCATTGCACTTCTCCACAGAGCACACACGTTTTGCTAAGACTCGGTCATTTTAGTTTTTAGTGGTTATCTGTAACAAACCAAATTCTGCTTGCATTTTTCTCCAGTCACCGCAAGGAATTCTGGATGGTAGAAAGCAAGCAGAACTTGCCCCAGTTTCCTTAACTGGCTAGATTGAAAATCTGTCCAATTAACCTTCTTTAAAAAAAAAAAAAGCCTACTAATGCACTGAAAATTATAGCTCTATTGCATGTAGCACTGAAAGCCTCCCAGCCAAAGACTGCAAAAGATCCTTTAGAGAATAGTACTGGGGGTTTGGTTTTTGCCATTTACTTTTGGTCACCGTGGGGAGGCCCTTTACTCATAGGGGTGGGGGTTTCGGGGGTTTGTTTTGTTTTGTTTTTTTTTTTTTTAAGAACAGTTGTGAATATTAATAACTGTATACCTTCAAGATTAAAAAAACTGCTTGGAAAATTCACACCAAAGGACAAAACTTACTGCCAAAGAACGTAACTTAACTGTTAAGCATCAATTTATCTGCTAAGTTAACTGGAATGTGAGCTTTGCAACACAGAAAAAAAGTATTGAGATTAGCCAGTGCGAAGCCACAATGACTATATCTCAAACGAGTCCCCTCCCTGCATGGGATGGGGTCCGGTGTCCAAACATCCTTACTGATACGTCTTAGGTACAGAAGATTGTTTTCTGTCAGCACAGAAGCTACATAACAATTATCCTCACTTCCCTGTGGCATCTACGTTATCCAAATTCTCTGATGTCAGGGGACTGCTTTCCACTAGATTGACAAAGGGTATTTGGGTTTTGCCTCTTAAAAAAAGGCAAACTGGTAAATTAATAACAAAATCTTGAGTAGAGAACGCAAGAAACCCTGTGTATTCTTGAAGATCGATCAAGCCCCACAAAACCAACTATAAGAGACTGTCAAGAAGATAATAAAAGCTGGCAAAGCTGCTTCTTGACTTCAGCTGCCCCTTGGTGACACGAGAGAGTTTTCGTCTTTTCTCAAGACAGTGCCAGTTGCGCTTCAACGCTTTTGAGTGCCAGCCTTATTAAAGTCTGCGTTGTTACCAGCTCCTCTAGCCGGTGCAAAATTAATATTCAAACTTCGACTGAGAAGATTGTCACAGTTGCTCCACCAGAGTTTGCATACAAGGAAAACAAGTGTTACAGAACAGGAAAATTACATTAACTGTGTTCTCAAATTGGCGCTCTGAGCATTGCATACTAATGCATTAATATTTGTTTTTAAAATAAGCATCTGCTACTGGAAGAGAGCATAAAAGCGGATGCTACCCAAAGCGACACGGTTCTTCAGGAAAAGGAAGGCTGCAGGTCACCAGCATCTGTCCGTCCACCGTAAGGTAACAAGGACGTTAAAACTGAACTTAGTTAGGGCAAGACCAAAGGAAAGACCTTTCACAAGTGACTGGAAAGAAACAAAGCTTGGAAATTGTTTCAGAGCCAAACTTGTGAGCAAGTATTTAAAATACAGATCGAAGCCAACTCTTGATTTCATAGCAGCAAACAGATTCTGAGCGTACGGGGAGAAAAGAGAGATTTTTTCCTTCTTACCGTCAGACAAAAGATGTTTGGCCACCTGAAGTTAGGCAGCGGCCTGGAATCCAGTGGATACTGGAATTTGAGATGGATGAGTTCTCTCTCATCCACCCCACATAAGCTCCCTGGGCTTACTGCGCTTCTAGCCCAGTAGCAAAAGCAGCAAACACATGCACAGAGGGTGCACGACTGTAAGCTGATAAAAAGCTGCTAAGCTAACTGACGGCAAATCTAGATCTCGCTAAACAGCTTGACGAGAATTTAAGAAGGTAAATATTATTACTGCAAGGAGTAGGATTCTCATGGATACCCCGTTAAACTTTAGGAATAGAAAACCACGGCAGGGTGCAGCCTGAACACGGAGAGCGGGAGCGTGATGTGCATCTGTAACATCAATGACAGAATTATTCAGGAGGAATAGGAACATACAAAATATAAACCAGCTTCTTTATTTTTTTAATAATAACATGCTGAATGCTCCCAAGTTCTCTGAGTAAAAAGTACTGCACGATCATCGTACTTCACTCCTCCTAATGCTTCCCTTAACTGCATTATTAGTTTTTGTGCCAAGACACATCCCAGTACCGCTTCCGTACTTGACACCACCTCCATCAAGAAACTTAAAGTTCAGAGCCAAAATAAGGAGGTAAAAGCAATCTTATTCCCACACGAGAAGATTCTATTCTACGCTGTATTTCTCTTAGAAGCCTTGTTTTTAAAGAAGTGAAGTTACATAAGCGATAAAATAGTTTACACAGTGCAGTGCGAAATTCCTGAGCGCTGCCTTTCCTATCTTCAGGACAGCACTGTAATTCAGCTGTGGTCCAACTAAAAATTACCTGATTCAGTTCTATTATAACGCTAAGTCTTAATACTTACATTTTTTTAAATAAGTAACTTATGACTAAGTGGAACAAGAGGCTGAAAGGACCCAAGCATGGCTAATTTGAATGACTCACATATACTTATGTGTATTATTCAAAATACTAATATTTTATCTAAAAATAGGTAAAAAATTATACTCCAGAATTCTAGGCTAAATACTGAAATTTGCTCAATTTCCCCTTGTAAGAAATACAATTCAGTTGCTCTTTCAATTTTATTTAATAGTAATCATTAATATTTAGCAAGCCCAAAAGCAATTTATCACTTAAAGCAGCAGGACTGAGAATTCACCTGACGTCCCAAAAAGAATTGTTCCAACATACTAAATTCTTTTATTAATAAAGCATGAAAGAGGGTTCTTTTAATGACAAGCCACCAGGTCAGTAAACCACTAATGCAGATAGCACTATTCTCACCTAATGCCATTGGAGAGATGGAGAACAGCAATGAAAGTTCTAACTCCGTGGCCGTACTCCAGAGAATTTACAGTAGCACAAGTAAGCTATTTTTACATTATTCTGAATCAATTCTGTTTTTCTTAGGGACAATTTTGTATAAAAAAAACCAGCAGCAGCAAAGCCAGACCAGTAATTACGCCAAGGGAACGAATGCTTTGTAACGCAGAGACAGATGGCTTCATTTCATATGCTGCACTCCCCCTTTTTTAAAAGTTCTGCTGCGATCTTATTGTATGGGCTTTTTAACTTGCTTGTTCGCATCTGTCGTCATATTTCGTGAGCCGTGTGGCTGCTGAATAGAAAAAAACGTTTAGTTTTTGAGATGGGAGTAGATTTTGCCCATTTATCATAATAATCCTCTCAATTGGGATACAGCTATTTTCTCATTAAGAAAAAAATCAAAGTGTAACATGATTTTATCGCCCTGCAGTCAACAAAAGCAAAATGGAGCATTTTTTAAAAATGGAATAATGCCTCTGGATCAATAAAGGTCACAGCTACACGGGTAAACTACCTCCGAAATGTGCTAGGTGGCCTTTTGTCTCTGAATAAACCTGTCTATGTTCACAGCTAATTGGAATAACCTGGTCTCAGCCAAATAAAACAACCTTTTACCACTGTGTAAGAGCTGCAAGACCCAAGCTGAACATCAGATTAGTATTTCCCATAATGGTCTTGTCATGTATCTCACCTTTATTTCCTTTACAATAATCACATACAGTTTATTTTGCACATGCACTCAATTTAAGTCACTGGTCTCCGTGTGCCCATGAGCCATTAAAGACTCTTACTAGATACAAAAATCTAAATTAAAAAAAAAAAAAACAGAAATTAAATACCAGAAAGAGTTTTGCTACCAGTTTCAAGGCAGAGCAGTTCCTTTTAGAGAAACTGTAACAGTTTTGTCTCTGCAAACCTCCTTCCTCCCCTTGCACCCATCTGTCGAGCTGTGGCAATCCTGCGGGCTCCCTCAGCAAAGCACCACTGCACCATTTTCAAGCAATTTCATATTGGGGAAGATGCACCCTTTGGCTATCAGAACTGCAGCTCATTGCAATTTATTTTTGGGGCCCAAATTCTGCTTCTCCCCTTGACCTATGCTACCCCAGAAAACTGATTTCCCTCCCCAATAGCTCATGCTGACATGGCACCCAGACAGTTTGACTTTGCTGGGACGGATACGATAGAAACATTTAGACAATTTCGCCTTCTTTCCCCTCGTCTGCCCCCAAATCACAGAAAAACCAGCACGTTCTGGCTTCGCAGCACTATTAGCACAAAGCACCTCCCGGAGCTACCGGCAGTGATTTATCTGGGAGCAAATATCAAATTTGTATTCTGCGTGCACATGCATGGGCTCAAACCTCTTGCCGGCAACAAGGAGGAAAGGTTTCACACCAACCACTCCACAGAAAACGCCTGTTTGCTTTGAACAAAAATTTGCATTAACAGCTGAAAAGCCGTCTTCTCCCTTTACCGAAATTTATGTGCCTGTTTTTATGATGTTAAAACACAGAGTATTTTGAAATATTGTTAGATCCCATAATCTCCACCCCCATCGTGGCTCAATGTAAGTTCTATGAATAGTTTCAACTTTGACAAAGATAAATATTGACAAAGATAAATGTTTATTTCGCAGCCAAGAGAAGTGTAGAAAACCCACTAGGTGTAACACCAGGCAAGAACTAGCCTGGTGCAAGAGGAGTTAACCCACACGAGCTGCAGCACGATCTCGCCTTCTCGAACCAAGTGTAGCAAACGGGAGAGTCTGACAATATGACACAGTTTGTAAATTGAGATGCTACTCAGACATATTAAGTAAATAATGTAAAACACATCACTGCATATCATGCAACAGAAATATTTCCTTAGCAACTGTAAAAGTAAAAAGTTTATTTATTGCAAAGAAAAAGGAAAACTTTGATTTTACAGCAAGTCCCGCAGCAACTAGGTATTAAGCTTAGGCAGAGTACAGTGTAATATTCAGATTTTGTAGTCAGTATTTCAGCTAGTATAACAAAAAGCAATTGAAGGATTGTTAAATCACACGTGTGTCTTTCTCTCTCTACATATACATCCATCTATATAAAAATTTTGTGCATAATATAAAGTTTCCAGTAATGGTGAAGTCCCACTTTGACAATTTTAGTTTTCATCTCTTTCCACCTTACTCTCTCAAATTGAATAGAGGACATGTCAACTATCAGGCTTAATTTCTGTTCTCATTAGCTTCTACATTATGCAGATGTCAGGTCAGGAAGAACTGTATCAGATAACCAAAAATTAGTAATAATTAACCAATAGCAGTGCAGATTGCCCAAAGAGACCTATTCCCTCCAAGTGGTAAATTATTTTTTAATTATCCCATCGAGATGGAGACTTCTAATTGCAAATACTGTAAGCAAGCAAAAAATATACACTGGGGAAATCCCAGATGATTAGCAACTGTGCAACTTTCTACATAGGTTTTGCAAGTAATAATAGATCTTTTTCAATAAAAAAAAAAAAGAATCTCCTGGAACAATTCTTCATCGATGCAGATAAGCCTGAAATTGAAGTGCACGAGAAGGATAATGGAATTGACAATTCAAATTTTAATGTCCAAATAAACAATTTTTTTCAAGCCAACAAAATAAATTGAAGCCAGACCTATTTAGAAGGTACAGATACAAGAAAATGAAACAGATTTTGAGCAGCAGACATATTTTATTAGCTTAACAGTAGATGACATCACTGTATACCTATTTTGCATTTGAGAGGCACTTCATTTGTTCCAATACAATTTTACAGATCCAGAATCACTCCTGAGCCCTTTACCCCACCTTTCCATTACAGGGAAAAGGGAAGAGATGTTATTTAGTACCTGGGAACGTCAAGCTTTTTCCAGTATCCATAACTGTCAGATTAACAGCTTCTCACACACTAAAAGAAAGGAACTAAAAACAGTCCCAAAATTACCACTGGATCTCCACCAGCACCACAGTAACCAACATTTTGGAAACCACGTGCTTGCAACCGCTATTGAGCACGGCAGCTTTAAATATCCACATAGTTTTGCTTTCAGCGGTCAGCAAAGCATAGTATAGCTGTCTACTGCTGTCCCCTAACCTGGCCCAGCCCATGGGATGAAACAGAGGGGAAAACCAGCTCTGGCACTTGTTTTTTCTAGTTCATCCCATCCCATGGCCTAACAGTCCTTTAGCTTGATCTTGCAGGGAAAGATATGAGTTTCCCACCTCTGTCTCCTAAACAAACCCAGCCGCCTCTTCAGGGGACAGGCTGTAACTGTCCCTCAAATCGAGCAAAATTAGAAGTATGCATTGATACCCTGAGCATTACTTTTAAGACGTTGCATCTAATTAGATGATCACTGATTTTTTCCTCCCCCCCCCCCAACCCCCAAGAATAACATTCTCAGGTGGCCGAAGACAGCAATAACATTGTACCCTTAGCACATCGATTTCCGAGGCCAAAATGCCTCAGAAACAAGCATTTAATAAAAACATCGGCTATAAAATCCTAACGGCTAATTTGTCACTTCAACATTTCATAACAAGCATTATCAACCTCTCCCAGGATCACAACAAGCGAGGTTAGTACTAATGTGGTTCAGCCACAAACATGTCTATTAATATGGCTCATGCACACATTTTCTACCTAATCAGTCATCTGTCACCGACTGGAGTTTTTCCTCAAAGTTTGAAGGGTAGAGGAGAATATTATGCACTGAAGTTAGAAAAATCAAAAACCCTATTTCATGGCTGCATTTTTTTAAACGAATGTCTTCGCTGCTGAAAGCTGGAAATGGTACCTAGCTGCAGAAGGTGCACAGATTTCAGCTCCGTGGGCGCAAAACATAGTTTATAGGCCAAGTGAAAACTATAGTCAGCATCCAGTGAAATGAACTGCTGGCCTTGCAAACAACCATACTGCAGGAAGAAAAAAATTCAAGTATGTCTCCTGAGATGGAGTCTTTGGGTGAGGCAGGGCATAAAATAAGTATGTAAAGATAACAGCCTTTATTTTGGGCTCCCAGACAGTTTGGGAGGAGGATAGTTTCTGAAAGAATGCCAATAAGACGTAGAAAGCTTTTTGAATATTCAGCCTACTTGCTTATCACCTTCATTCACATTATTTTAAATTTCACATACAAGCCCAGGCTGAAATGGCTGAAAATAAACTCCATACCTCAAAAAGAAATCGGGATACTTCTCTAAATCTGTAGAAAACATTATCAAAGCTCAGCTCATTTTGAGGTTGAAAATAGGCAGTGCAGTATGACTGCTACATCCGTTCGGCAACTCTTTCACCCAAAAGTTAAGTTATTAGAATAAAAAAGGCTCAAAAACATAAAGTTTTCAATGAAGAGAAATAACGAGCAATTACCCTTTGCAGTATTTTCTAAAAACCACTTTAATATGCAGATTCTTGCCTATCCTAACTCCCCCAGTGCTACCCTTGCTTTTCAGACCTTTGTCCAGAAGAGAAACAAGGTCATTGCAAAGAAATCACCATATAGCAAAAACCCTCCCGTACACAACAGACCCGTTTTAGCCCAATACTGCAAGCGTGACATTTAGATCCAGGCCATCTTACTAACTTAAGAGTGCTTATTTTCTCATTAGGCTATTAGAGGAGAAAAAACTATCAAGAGGCATGAGCCATGTCTACGATCTGACCTAAAACCACACAAGCTGCAACATCTGTAATTAATTGGCTATTCAGTGTATTGTCTGACACATGAGCAGAAGACGACATGTTAATTGGAGAGGTCCTTTCAACTCCAATTTGTCCAGCTCCCATGGTTAGAAAAGACCCCTGAAGTCAGAGCAATTTTTTTTGATTGTCATTACTGTTATTCCAGTTCAAAAGTAGCCCCCAGAAAGCCTATAAAATGAAAAGAAAATTTTATTTTATCTGCATCAGATTTTTCCCCTTTTATATATAAACTTTAATGTAGCTCATAATTAGGCACTGCTATTTAAGGGGAAATTAATGAAGTAAGAACAGGCCTCCAGATGAAGGTCTTTAAAGCGTGTGTCAATGACAAAGTTTTTTGTCACGTTAACGTATTTAATTGAGAGAATAGTGGCAGAAACTGGCTGGAAACACAGATCATCTCTTATTCTGCTTCAATGCATCTGATATTTTGTGATCAGATATACTGAGGTATTGAAGATGTCAGTGTGCTTTTTCCCCCCTTTCCCAAATACAAATCAGAGAGAAAAAAATGCCTATAGATTGGGGGGTGTGTGTGTGGGGGGGGTGTTTGTTATTTCTTTTAAAGGAAAAATAAGATGTTATCTGCTGCCCTTTTAAAATGCATCATTTTACTTGAAAACAAACATCTCTCTCTCCAGGTGCACAGAAGATATAAAACATGCATTTAAAGTGCCAAAGTCAGTGAGCCCATTTCAGAATAGGAAAGGCTGTATTTACGTTTACAAAGAATACAATGTATTTGCCATGTAAAAAAGAGTTATCCCCTCCAAAATTTCAAAAAAATAAATAGAAATTTAATCAGAGACAGTCATTTCTTTTTCCTAGCATTTTAAGATTCAAATATTCACTAAAACCCTTTCGACAGAGTTTAAAATTATATTCAATTAATAAATTCTTTATTCAGCACTACACTTATCCTTTGAATACACCAATTATATGATTAAACACTTCTCAGACTGCTTTGGACAAAAAGACGCATTACAGTATTGTCGCTCCAGTAAATGCAACAAAATACATATTCTTTCTGAATATGGACACTGTTGATCTGTAATTGCAAAGCTGCCTATAAGGCTGCCATTTCACCGAGAAATTTGCTAAACATACAATTATTTTAACAAGAATAAAATACTCCAATGCAAATATATACAGCAGCCTGCATTTGACAGAGAAGGGATCAAGTCCCTCAGAGAAGTCTTGTAATTTCCTATTAGGTTTGTGCCATTCGCATCACTGCTGTGACACCAGATGCCTTTCCCATTTGGAACTGTACTTTGACATAGTTATTTACAAAAATAATGATAATTTTCACCAATTAGTTTTCCTGCTTTCTACTGCTGCTGCCCTACTTCTACATTGTTATTGCAATTTGCCACCGAAGTAGAAAACTGAGTCAAGGAGAAGAAGAAATAGATTTCATTTGCCTTCCTTTCTGTCTCAATGTATTACGTTTTCTCAATTTTCAGTCCTTTTAAAAGGGCTGTGTTTCCTGATCAACTCATGTTAAACGCGCACTTTTGAAAGGTAGTTTGTTTAAGAGCTGACCAAAGGAGGATCTGTCAGAAGAAAAATAAACCAAAGCCCCAAAAGGAATACAATTAGAGATGTCTACTTCTGTTTACTCTTTTCTCAGCTGATCAGTAAAAACTGGTATAAAGCAAGAACTGTGTTTCTGGATACTACAATATCTTCATTTATTAACTGAATTCAAAGAGGTGGCCATGGGATATAGAAGGTCCTCACATGTTTATCAAAGTATTTAAAAAGACGGATTGCGGACAGAAGTACGGAGCATGCAGCCATTTCTCAAGGCCAAAGAAGTTACCATCAGTGAAATCCCAAAGGCGTGACATCTAGGGCCTGTATTCCACACCATTCACAGGTGACCTGGGGAGGAGGTAAAACAGGGACGTGATGAAGTTCACTGACTGTTTTCAGCATACAGCACTAGAAATCTTCCACCTGCAAAGGTGAAGGTCTTATAGGTGAGACTGGCACAGAGGAGACTGCTAGGGACCGCTTTTCCCCATCTTTTCCAAAGCAACAATTAGGCAAAATTCAATGAAACTAGTAAGGAGCAAGTTCAAAAGAAACCACTGAGTAGATCGTTAAGGTATAGTACAGTTTGAAACAGGCTCAAAAACTGACTGGATAAATTCACAGCAGAAAAATGACAAATACTAAAACCAGAGAGACCACCTGTACTCAAGCAGCCTCTGAGCTACCCGTCAGAGGAGGCTGAAAGAGGACTCTAGGAAAATATATTACTGCCTGCTCATTCTGCTCAGCATCCCACTGCAGTCAATCATAGATGGACCAGTATAACCCTTCTCATGTCCATATTAAAAACTACAAGAGTAAAACGAGTGAACACCATGTCTCGAGGTAAGGGCTTGCCACCACAAAGTCAGCAAGCAATTGAAATCAAGGTTGGGAGAATGAATCCACTCGCCAGGACACAACGGTCAAGGAAGGATTTGTTTGTCAACCTCAATTTCTTTTACACCTTCCCATATCATTTGAATTCCGTCTGAACAGTCAATTATTCTAGTTTATAGTATAATAAAACCTGCCTTTTTTTTTTCCTGTTTCAAAGCCTTCCAACATTCATCGGAGTCTGTGCAGACCCACCTCGAAGCTCTGCCCAGCAGTAGGACCCTAAAACCTACTTCTAAAACCAACATGCCTACAGCTTCTTCAGTCAAAAAAAGCCCCAAACCCACAACCCAACAAAAAACCCCACAAACAACAACAAAACCAACAAAAATCAAACATTAATGGCAAGTTTTAAATGCATCTCAACTTCCCTTTAATAGGTTGACCAGAAGAAGAAAATTAATGTCAGTTATACAATTTCTGCCAAGTGCAACCTAGCCTGTCCCTCAGTATTACTGTGTCCAAAAATCTGAAAGGTTGATTTTCATGAATAAGAATTTACGATGGAACACCACAAGGAAAATAAGAGAAGAAAAGGGAGAGAAACAACTTTAAAACTTGATTATTTGGCAATGAGTACATAAAATTTATCTAGATCTGTGAGTAATTTCTATCCTATCCTAAAACAAGGGATGATAAAAGGTAGCAGATTTCTTCTCAAGTTTTTGTTTTACTTTTATGCAAATCATCTAGAACCTACCTTCATATCGCATTATGTAAAATAAGTCTTTATGGAAAAGCGTATCACATTTTCCTATGTTAAGCGTGTCTGGAAAAAGCTTCACCTGACAGACCAAGTGAGGTACAGGGCAAGGTTGCCCATTTGGGGAATCAGCAACACCTTCATAACAAGTCGTGAAGCTGAGCTGGTTTTCCACAGTTGCAAAGGTTCCTGGAGAGGCTGTACTTGGTTTCTGCTCTTCCCCACTACTCTTGGGAAGCAATCGGAGAAAGGAGCTTGCATGGAAAGCCAATCTAACATCGCTGCTCTGTAAGATTAGAGCGAAGTGGACCAGAGCAGCAGGGAACCAGAGCGAAACAGTATTTGGAGCTAGAAAATCAAAAGCAGTATCGATATACATAAGAGGATATAAGCGCGTTCAAGCCTGATGAACAGTGAAAGGAGCACAGGCGACGGTAAGACGTTTAGCAAACATGTATTTTGGGCAAGTTTTAGAATGTGAAGTATAAATGCCAGATTATAAAGAAACAGAGAATGAAAAGCGTGATTAAAATAACTTGGAAGGCAGGAAAACGGAAGAAGTCACTGACAAAGAAAAAGATCGTGAAGGGGGAATAAGTACACAGCAAGACAAGAGTGGAAGTAAAGAGAGACAAATAGAAGATGGTTTAAGATAGAAGAAGAGTACAAAAAAACAAGGAGTAGATACAAAAAGTTAAAAGTATGCTTGTTAATCTGCTCAGATCCAACATTATTGTTAAAACTAATGCACTAAAATGGTAATCTCCGAAGACCACAGTCACAGCCCCAGAACTCTACTAGGAAGTTGAGAACATACTTGGATGAAGCACGAGCTTCGCTCAAAACAGCTGAGATCCCTGTCGCAGTGACCTGCCAACTCTCTTCATGCAGCCTACCCAGTTACAGTCATCGGCCACCTGGTTATTGGGATATAATAAAGTTTAACAAAATAAGAAATTTTTAAAAATATAAGTAGTTTTTACAAGAGGACAAAAAAATGAAATTCTCAGAAAAAAGCTAGTGGTAAGGATTGATGTAAAACTGTCCAAAAGAAAGGCACGTTTCAAACTGAAACAAAACTAATCATTTAAACCCCAACTGTGCAACTCGCTGTGAATCAGACACACACTTGCACAGGTTGTCTACCTTCAGCACACTGCGGGAAAACAGCCATAAAAGCTTCCTAGCTTTTCCTGTGCACGTAATAATGCAATGTCTGACATCTGAGGGACGTAATGCTTGTGAGGCAAAGTTGGGGTTGGGAAAATGATAGAGATGCCCAATGGTTTAATGTCAAACCCAACAACTTCCATGAATTTGACATTTTTGGGTTTTTGTTTTGTTTTGTTTTGTTTTGTTAAGAACTCTAGTGCCACAGAAGTTTTTTTGAGAAGAACTCAATACACACACACACAGAGTGCCTTAGCCTCACTCCTACATTACGTTTTCATCATCTGAAATCTCTTGAGATTTTTCATTAAAAGCATTTTTTAATTCTTTACAAATCTCTAAACTATAGAACTACAAGGACATTTATTCTTTTAGGTGAAAAGGTTTAGTCTGACTGCTGCTTATCTCCCAGCAAACACTGACTGTAAATGCTGCCAAAGTCCTGTACGTTACATAGCAAGCTATAATTTAAAAACTATACGGCTGAAAACACACACTCATGCAGTTGCATTAGGACTGGGAAGGCTGGGACTCTCTGGACCAGAAAGGAAAAGGTGGAGGTGAGACGCAATCCAGGTTTGTAAAGCAGCACAGGGAGTGGAGAGGCTGAAAACACAACGCAAAACTAAAGGGATTTAAAATTAGGGAAAAGTCCATTTAAAACAGGTAAAATAATTTTTCACCCAGCAGGCAGAGGACCCTGGAGCTTGCTGCCGCAGGGGCGGCGGAGCCAGTCTGGAGCATCAGGTCAGAGATGGTCTCAGCTACCTCTGTGCAATCTTCTCTCTTCACTTGCCAGAAAAAGAGCAACTGAGGAATTCAAGTTAAAGACTTTCCCGTGATGGTCTGGGGAAAAGAAAAAGCCAGAGGTCCGGTTTGCACCTCCCCCTTGCACATCCAGAGCTCGTCACCTATCACCAGCTAACATCCAGGCACGGAGTCCTGCGAGAGCCATACGTCCCACCGTATGTCCAGAGAAACACTGACTTGAGGGAGGAATCGACCCGTCTTCACTACAACATGCTACTGCTGCTACAGTCGAGGCTCCTGGATAAACGTATTTGCACCGATCAGTTAGGAATACCAGGATTTAAGCTTTAATTTCCTGTGCAGCGATAGAATTAGGTTACTTTGATTTGATTCAGACTAAGATTTCTACCAGCTTTCTAGCTTCTTACATTTGTATTTCCCAGACATAGCATGGTTAACAAAGAAGCTGGGTTAACAGATGGGAGGGAATAAAATTCATGATCTTGGATCCATTTCTGCTAAATTGACAAGCCCATTTCTACAAACTAGGTATTATATACATCATACAGCCAACAAATCAAGGATTTTAGTCCTTGGACTACCTAACAGAGCTACCCAGAGAAATTAGACATACTGTTATCTTTGAATGCCTCAGGAGGGGGGAAAAAAAAAAAAGGTAAATTCATAAGCTTATTCATAACCACCTATTTTACAGCATTACAGATACAAGACCTCAGATTTTTACAGTCTCAGTGCTTCTCATAGGTAATAAATCAGCTTCAACAGTTTGGTAGAGAAGTTAATTCATAAAGCCAAGAGTTCCCCTAACACATGAACATGCTGCAGCTGTTTTATATTCAGGGTTTTGTGTAATATTGTCGATTTTCCTCAGCTTTGTTTCTTCCACTTTTTCCCTCAGAAGAATAAAAGTAACTCTGAAGTGGAAAAAAAAAAAAATCATTCCTTAACTACCTTGAGAAATATATTGGCGTGACTATGAAAGCCAAGCAAGCTTGAGGGATACAAGGTCTTGAGATATACAAATTGACACAGCTATTGAAAAAAACCCACAGATTCTCCTCAGGAACATCTGAGGAGAGAAGATTCAATGAAATTTGATGGTATCAGAGAAAACAATCTGGTGTACTAAGTATCAGAAATTTTCCTAAATGAATACAGAAAACGTCTGATAAACTTTGCCCTCAAAGAGAAATGGAAATTTTTATGCACGAGCAGGAATGAGACCCAGGGCCACAGCCAGTGCCATATCCCCTATTCCCTTAGGTATTACAGAACATTAGAGAGAAATGAGAAATTTTGATGAATGACAAAATGTATCAGTAAAAGAGCCTGGAAATCACAAGGACAGATCATGAACTTTACAGCATTAAGCTTTTTAAAATCTTGTCTTCCTTCACACACACACACAAAATATCAAGTATTCAGCAGATTTTTAGCAACACACATTTTGTTACACATTTTCAACTGCGATGACTTTTTCTCCAGAAACCATTTGCACAAACAGCAACCGTGTTCTTAAATGTAGAACTAAGAACTATTAGTAATGACCTTATTTTGCTTTTAAAAAGTAAAATATGAAATCTATATTATTTTTGCATTTTCTAGAACTCTAGCTACCGGCAGTCTTTGGGAGCCCCATCCTCTGAAGTTACTCCAAGGTAAGAAGCGGAAGATATTGGCCATTGCAGCTCAGGAGCTAAGAACAGCTGGTTTTCATCATGCTCTCGAAAATGGTTGTGTCGGGAGACAAGCCAGGCCTACGAAACAACCTTCTTTATGTTATTCAGTTTGGAAGCAAGCACACCACACAAGAGCAGTAGCAATCAATATTAGTCCGAACTGAAACAAGCCTTCACATTCAGAAGTTCAGCTGCAACCAGAGTCAAAGACAGCAGAAAAAGAGAATTTGAATAGCACAGTGATCCACAAAACTGAAAATCAAGGCGGTAAATAACATCTGTGCCTGAATGAGCCATAATACTTTATAAAACAATAGGAAATGGTTACACTTCTGATTGATAGAAAAGCATTAGATCATAGAACGGGCAAAACTGTTGCCAGCCTAATCCTTTTTGCTACGGAAAGGGACTTTTGTGATCATTCCTCCCTGTACTAACTTTCAAGCTTGCTAAGCAACTTCAGAGGCACAGAGATTAAAGGTATTTAGTTATATGTTTGGCAACAAATCAGTGAGTCGGTGTGGATTAGAGACCGAGGTTAACATCTTGCCAGTCTTACAATGCAGCATACACGCACCAGCATCAGCCAGGGCAGAGAGACCTCTTGCCCAGCCAGTAGCCAGGGGAAAAAGAAAAGAAGGAAGGGTGTTAAGGTGGCATTCGGGGACACAGGGAGGGAAAGATGCACTCTGACATCTGGGTATAAGAACATATTTATCTTAATGCACATCTACATGGACACTCCAGAGATAAATTCCTGGACACTTTAGGCCGTTAAGAATTGGAAAACAGGTTTCACTCTTCCAACAAAGTATGGACTAAACTCGTCAGGCCGAGCCACAGTTCTACTGAGTTTATTAAAGACAGATGTTAGGTTTATTCCTCTTGGTCCATGTCTGTTGAAGGGGATGAAAGGCAGCCAGTAAAAAAATCTGCTGACTCTCTTGTGCTATATAAAGCACGAAATACACAGGTTTCCTCTTGTTTTGTGACACAATGAAACTGGGAAAAAATACTACTCTTCATGCTTGAGGGATTTTTTCCCCTCAAGTGAATAGTAAAACAGAAGCTTTAAACAGGTTCAAACAATTAGCCAAGATCATTATTGAAATTTTTTTCATCTAATCAAGATCCAGATTTTACAAAGTTTTGATGCAGTTTTCATATAAAGTACCATAAGAACTAATCCATTTCAAGTTTGGCCATCTAAAGCTCAATCCAAGCTTAGTGACTACAGAAGCAAGAGAAAAAAAAACCAAACAATCTTCTATTTCTTCTCCTTCCTTTCTCTCAGAAAAGAAGCATTTTACATTACCCATTACACCTTGATTTTAACATCCTTTTACATACTGGAAACTGTACTTCTACTGTTAACTGAATAACTTTCAATGCTTATAGAACAAGCTGACTTTATACAAAACCCAAAACATGTGAAAACTAAAAGCATACACGCAAATCAACATCTCTCATGTTTAAGAGTCCAGGATATATCAAACGAGCATAAACTCCAGATGCTACTCCCTAGGATGCTATAAGACAGATAAAATAGTAATGCCAATAAAATTTCTGAGAAAGTTAAAATATCACAGGTTTCTAGGATGTTTTTTATGAGTTTAAACTTTATTTTTACAAGATAACTGATTTTTCTTCAACTTCTGAGTAGTCCCTAGAGGTAGTATTCCCTGTGTAAAGACACAAAGGCAGCGCCACAGGAGCAGTGTCACACGTGACCACCGTGGATTACTTGCAAGTAAGGAACTTACTTCAGAGAATTTATTCATTTAGAACAATAACAGACACCACAGTAAAAAGTAAGCTATCGTACACATGGTTTTGACAACCCTTATTATCTAAGTGTTATCAAAATGCCTCGCTTAATTGAGATCGTCAGCATGCGCTCTCGCAGAGGGGAAGCGCTGCAATGAGCTGCTGGTAATTTTGGTACCCTACAGATGTAACAGGCAACAGTTCTGACTAGCCAACCGATCGTTATTTACCTAATTACTAAACTCTGAAACAAATTTTCACTGCCTGTAATTCATTATGCAGTCTAAGAGAATTTTAACATTTGTATCAAAGGAAATTATTTGCATTTATTTCAAAAAAAATACTATCATGTTTGTAAAAAAAATGCTGATACACATCTATCATTATTGCTAATTAGATGTGCAACAGAAGTTACATGCGGTAGAAGAGGCTACTGCTCTTCAAATGATGCAAGCCCTTGTAGTAATTGGGCTTAACAAGAAAATAGCAATTACAGATTTATAGTACTGCCTTAAACATGAATACTGACATCATGTGAACAATTCTCTTCAAGTTTGTGATTCTAATTAGTACGCGTGTGCTTTGTGCAAAAACGAACATTCCAGTCACTTTGTTTAAAACACTTTGCATTTTTAAATTTATATTGCAAAAGCAATAATATCAAACAATTAACTGAGATTCATACCCATCATGCCATTTCTGGTTATTATAACCACTGGGTTATATATTTTATATACACACACACAAATAATTAATTCTAAGATAAACACTCCATAAGCTGTCATTTGTGTCACTGACTGAGCTTACTTTTCCCTCCAAGAGTTTCATTCTGTTCTACTCATCTGTTTTATACAATTATTTCATGCTAAATTCAGCATTGAAGCATTTCTACTGCAAGTGTAACATCACCTATTGCACAATGCATTAAATTGTTTTTTCTAAATCAATTTCTTTCAGAAACTGACTTTCCCTCATGTATTTTTCAATTCTAGTAAGGTAATAACTTCATTATTGTCAAAGCACTCTTTAATGACCGACGCTTTACATGAAATTGTATGCTGTTAGGCTGCACTTCAAAAGCTGCATCAAGGACTGTTTCGTAAGGCAGGAGAGTTACAACCCGATACTGCACATCCTGGCTTGTTTGCTCCAGCCTTGTAATTTCTTTTCTTGTTTTGAAATAGAGCATCCTAAATTTCAATATATTTTTGAAGCAGCTTGTTGCTTTTAATGTTCACTACCATTTTGAAACTAAGCTGAATGGTGCCTTCAGGGCACTGTTATTAAGGGAGGAGAATTTCACTGATCCAGCCACCAGCACATACTGCCTCTCAGCCTCTATTTTATAGACCATTAGAAATCTGCCACGTTTTTCACATTCCCTACATGTGGCACTTCAGGGCTTCGCTAGCGCCTACCCTACGTGGGATTATTCTGTCAAACCTTATACCTTGCTGAGCCTTCAGGGATTCTGATAAAATTCGGTTCCAACCCTCCCTGCCCGCCCCCATAGAGACACCCACTACATTCAACCTTTGTTGTACCTGTCTGTAAAATCTCTAAAAAACTTTGAGTTAAAGCAACATGTTTCTTAACAGACACCAGCAAGTCATGTATACCTGTAACAGTATTTGGCATTCCCGCATGTAAACTGTGTCCCTAAAGCTCAAACAAGTTGGGCAAGGAATTTTTAATACTACATAGTCTTACCCCCTTCAAAGACAAATACTGCACCCACCTATGCATGCACATTAAATGGATTCCCTACGGGTTCCCAACACAAGCTGAACACTTAAATCCAGTTGGCGGCCGGTCACGAGCGGTGTTCCCCAGGGCTCAGTACTGGGGCCGGTCTTGTTCAATATCTTTATCAATGATCTGGATGAGGGGATCGAGCGCACCCTCAGTCAGTTTGCAGACGACACCAAGCTGGGCGGGAGCGTTGATCTGCTCGAGGGTAGGAAGGCTCTGCAGAGGGACCTGGACAGGCTGGATCGATGGGTCAAGGCCAATTGTATGAGGTTCAACAAGGCCAAGTGCCGGGTCCTGCACTTTGGCCACAACAACCCCATGCAGCGCTACAGGCTTGGGGAAGAGTGGCTGGAAAGCTGCCTGGCGGAAAAGGACCTGGGGGTGTTGGTTGACAGCCGGCTGAACATGAGCCGGCAGTGTGCCCAGGCGGCCAAGAAGGCCAATGGCATCCTGGCCTGTATCAGAAATAGTGTGGCCAGCAGGAGTAGGGAAGTGATTGTCCCCCTGTACTCGGCACTGGTGAGGCCGCACCTCGAATACTGTATTCAGTTTTGGGCCCCTCACTACAAGAAGGACGTCGAGGTGTTAGAGCGTGTCCAGAGAAGGGCAACGAGGCTGGTGAGGGGTCTGGAGAACAAGTCTTATGAGGAGCGGCTGAGGGAACTGGGGTTGTTTAGCCTGGAGAAAAGGAGGCTGAGGGGAGACCTCATCACTCTCTACAACTACCTGAAAGGAGGCTGTAGCGAGGTGGGTGTCAGTCTCTTCTCCCAAGGAACTAGCAATAGGACAAGAGGAAATGGCCTCAAGTTGCGCCAGGGGAGGTTTAGATTGGACATGAGGAAAAATGTCTTTACTGAAAGAGTGGTTAAACATTGGAACAGGCTGCCCAGGGAAGCGGTTGAGTCCCCATCCCTGGAGGTATTTCAAAGACATGCAGATGAGGCGCTTAGGGACATGGTTTAGTGGGCATGGTGGTGTTGGTTGACGGTTGGACTCGATGATCTTGGAGGTCTTTTCCAACCTTAATGATTCTATGATTATTAAGGTATTTCACGGGGATCAGCATCACCATACCATGTAGAACATCCCTCCCTGAAAACGTCCTCACCCAAGTTTGGGAGAGTTGCCTTTCCTTTTCATTACTATTGTAACTTCTTCATTGCTATGACTCATCCTTTCTCTCCCCTACTGTTTTTGTTCAATAGGATTTGCTGGAACTTCTCTTCGGCACCAAGCTCTGGCATCAAGCAGTACCAGCTGCTTTTATGCAAAAACAATGACTACTTTTAGATTTCTATTAGTATACAAACCAAACATTTTCATAACAAATATGATTTAGTCACCAATACTTTAAGTTTCTTCAATCTCCCTTTTTATTTCTTTAAAGAAAAAAACCACCCACTAATATTCCTTAAAGTTTAAAAATTAGATAATCTGAGATGTTCCTCTTCCTTCCTCTGTGCTCAATCACTGACAGGACCATTTATCCAGTTCCTACAAACCAACAGACTATGATGCACTACAACCAGCAAACAGGTTTTTCTAATGCAAATTCTATCTGAAGAAGGTTCAGCAAAGAGGATTATTACCCCGACTCCCTGGCTCGTAGCGGCGCCGTTAGGGACATCAGTAAGACCTCTCAGAAAAGTCTGGGGTTTTTTTGCCAAAAAATACACAGTACTTTGAAGTTTTGTAAGTGCTACAATCGCCACTGAAAAGCTCTAGCAGCTCCTGATGACGGCTCCTGCTCATGCTAACCAAGAGAAAAGCTGTCTGCTCTGAAATTTGTTTACTAACTTTTATGCTTAGTTGGCAACATAACAAGATACATAAGAAGAGAACTTGGTTTCATTATAGCTCTAGGAAACAAAATATCCAAACAAACGTAAATTCAATCTGTGAAAATTACCATGACTAAGTAAAATGCCATTAAAAGCACCAAAATACAAAACAAGAGGCTAACAAATTCCTATTTCACATCTGATACCAAATCCCATATAAATTAGTGGTGGGCACAGACACGTGGCAAAGTGCTTCCACAATAACCCTAAAGCCGTAATTCCTGGTGCCCTCCAAGGTCTGCTTTTTGCTTTGTAACACCGTGTTTGGTAGCTGTTGAAAACAAGCAAGAGTAAGTTAGGGAGAAGAAGCCGGGGAAAAAGTTATTCAAATGGCTTTTGAATACTTGGAACAAATGCCTACTCATGTATGAATCTATTTAAAGCTTAAAGGCTTTCTTTATCAGATTTTATTACAAGACCAAAAACATGGCCATAACAAGGTATGGAAAAGGTTACAAATATCAGGCCTGCCAAAGTACATATATACACTGGCAGAAACCAGCAGGACTAAGACCACTGGGATCCAGGGAAAAAAAATTTAAACAATGAGGGGAAGCAGAGACAGGGTGGCCCGTCCACCTTCTCCACCATCTTGGATTTCTCACCACCACCATCTCCGCTTTGGAACCCTGAACAAGTGAAAGAGCACTGCCATCCAGCACTGAATAGTTACGTTCCAGAAAAGAGCTAAACTGGCAGAAGAAAAGCTTCTCATTTCTTTGGATAATCTTCTCCAGTTCCAGGGTTTGGAGTTTTTCAGTTCTCTAAACAAGTGTTGCTTCCACTTAATGCAATATGCAGTGAGCACACAGTGGGAGAGAAAAATAAAAACCACACCAGAAACCTCTTTTGCAACACTGCAGGAAAGTCTAAGTTGCATGGAGAATTTATTCATCCTATTTGAGTTTGCAAGTGCATACAATTGTTTAACAGAGGTAACTGAAAACTTAGGGTTGTTTTTTTTTTTCTGCCTGATAACTGGCAGCCCCAATTTAATCCTAACTATCGTAACTAAGAATTACAGGTGGATTTTAGCTCTTAATAATCTGGAAATAGCAATTAAGTCATGGCTGCCAATTACCAGCATATATACATCTGGATAAACTACTATACGCACAGCAAGAGAACTGAATTTGGTGCCAGTATCTATATACGAGCACAGTCTATACGAAGATACATTTCAAACCATCCTAAAAACATATTCGTTTTCTGACCTGCTTCATGGGACACGGGAAGCCACAGTGGGTCAAAACTTCTCTGCCTCATAGCAGGGGTTTTAACATGAAACCATTAGTCACCCACAGGCATTTTTAGCAGGATGCCACTGCATGAAGGTGCAACAGAGCAAAGCTGACAGCAAGTATTACAGGTTCAAAGCAGAAAAACTAAGATGATCGAGGTTACACATGGTACTCACAGCAAAGGGAAGCAGCATGGCGCAGCACTAGAAACCAGAAGCACAGCCTGTAACAGGCACAGAGCCGGGGATGTGTCCGGCCAAGGGAGACAGAGCTGGAGCGCGGTACCGTGGCTGCCCAACAAGAGGAAGCAAGGACCGATCCCTGATGAACACCAATGGCAAATTCGGAGGCAGATCCAACAAGCCTCCCAGCCAGATTGCCACGAGTTTTGATTCTGACCTGCCAGTGAAACCCAGCGTAGAAGATTTTATGGTTACAAGAGCTTTAAGAAGTTTCCTAATAATAGGAATAACAGCAAGAATAACAAAATTCAAACAGACTGAAGCTGAAGGATGGAAGTAAATCTATAGAAGGAAGACAAGGTCCTCTTTTCTCAGTGTTTTAACCTTTCTGGAAAAAAATATTTCCATTTTAACTACGTCAAAACAAGTTTTAGTTTCTTGTATAGAAACAAAAAAAGGTAAACATTAATTATACTGCTATAAGTGCTTTCCTGTTCTGAACATTTACTTACCCAGATTTTGGGTTATAAAAGCAGAGATACAGAAGTTTTTTATTGCTTTTTGAGAAGTCATTGCAACCCAATCTTTCATTCTCTACTACATTAGAGACACGTGTTACTTCTCTACTGCTTATTCCCCTTTTAAAAAATTTACATGCAAAAAATTGTCTCTTGCATTATTTCATTTGCACGGTAACACTAAGCATGAAGCATTTTAATGGAAGGAAAAATTTTTTACACAACCATTCACAGCACCAATATATATGAATTAAGTTAACACAATGGCAGAAAGATGTGTTAAAAGTGCCCACCAGCACGGATTACTACTGAGGGTTTCTAAGTGAGACTATCGTCCATTTCAAGAGTGTCTCAATTACCAACTTTCATTTAAGAGGGAAGCTAAGTTAAAATATCAGAACATATTTCTGCCAGGAAAAAAGAAAGGAATATTCCAAAAAGAGCCATGTCACAAATTCAAGTTACTGGAAGCTAAATGAAGAACTGAAGTATTTTTAACTACCTGTAGTGTTTATAAACCAATAATTTTAAAATTCAATGTGTGACATTCCATTACAGAAATAAAATTCATTTAAACACAAATCTTGCAAAAGTGAAGTCAGTTACTTCTTAAAAAGTATTGGTATAAAATGTAACAATGCTCATTACCAAGTGAAAAACACAGCAGACAACACAGGCACTCACCTGTCAGCACTGAGCATCCTCAGCTGCTGCTTTACAGCTTTAAAGAACTTCAGCAACAGGAATGATTGCAATGCAAGTATGATAAATTACAGTGAAGACTTGCCCATAAGCTAAAGGAGCTGTTACTACTCCCATTAGTTGTGCATATGCATTGCTTTGCTCATGTATGCACGTCTGCTGTACCTAACCTCAGAACTTAGCACTTTTGGAGCAGCACGAACTCCTACAGTGTCCTCGGGGCAAAAACAACAGCACAGAGGCAGCTGGTTCTCCAACCATCCTCTTTCTTCACTACTTTTTCATCTGACCATGCGGGGGGTGGGGGGAAGAGAAATTCTAGGGGGAAGAAGTAACTATCAACATAGGTCAGAGAAGAGATTAAGTGTACTTATCTTTTGAAGTGTTAAATAATGATTGGAACTATAACGAGTTTCTAAGTAAGGCCGCATGTCACTAATTTCACATTAATTCAAACGCAGGCTTTCAGCAAAAAAAAAAAAACATACTAGCATATTTGTTAGCACACATTGTTCAGCCATGTTTCAAAGTGAGAGACTGACATTTATTTTTGCTGTCATGGAGGTGTAGTTTACAATTCCATAGTTAATAGCTGAAAATATTTTCACTTAGCAGTAAACCCAACATTTACTACAGTCACAGAATCAAGATTACACCCGGCTTTTGATCGCTGCGTCAAGGAGGAGTTTCAACGCTCCTGCAAGATGAGGTCATTGTCTGCTTCCCAGCATCACCATACTTACTCCACAAGCTCAGAAAGAATAAAATTCAGAGCTGCATAGCCTGTAAGTTTTGCACACCAGAAACCAAAGAGTGTACACGCACAAGAAGGGTCACATACAATTATAGCAGATTCATGTTATGTATGCATATTGTCTAGCAAGTTAAGGCAAAAACGCAAGTTAGACTGCAATTAGAGACAAGCATTCAGCATAAGATGCGGGTGTTGCAAATGCTGGCATTCTCTTGACAACGAACAAGTCATTATTTTGACCTGCAACTTGACAAAACCACCAAAACCAAGCAGATGGCAGACTGTAAATTAACATCTGGAATTCAGCCCCAGGAAAACAGACGCATTGAAGGCATTTTTGTAACATTATAGCAACAGCAGCATTACTTCTAATGATGTGAAATACCAGGTACCTATTTGCAGAGTATCCGTCATTTATATTCTGGCGACTCTTCAAGAAAGTGGGGAAAAAACCCCAAACAAATTATACTACTGGTAAAATTAAGTCTTCTTCAGCTGAATAAAAAGGCAAGTATAATGGCCAACTTGCCCTTTGGCTTAACAGTTTTATCTCATTCAAGAAGGAATATAGGGGGTTCAAAAATTTAAACCTAAATCACTTCACACAAAATATGAAAAAGGAATCAATTTTTGCTTTGTTTTACACTTCAAACTGATATTAATCAGTCAACATTCAAAAGGAACCCACTGCTGATCAAATTATAGTTCTAAATCCACTTATTTGGTGGCTTTTCTTCCTGCATGACATATCCTATATTTTAAATAGCCTTGGCTGTTCCATGAACTCTTTTATTTAAAAGGAAATAAAGATGTTATTTTACAGGGTATCGGGTTTTTTACTTCCTGCTTAAAGGAAGGCAACAGAAAAGATGACAAAATCATTAAGTTTAATCTAAGCCACAGAAAAAAAGACTTTCACGTTAGCAATCACAAGAGCTAAGCTGGCTCACGCAGAGCTAACAGCAGAACTATTCCGCAACAGCACGTCACCAGGACTAGGCGTCACACATTTGTCTCAAATGCAATAGCGCAAGGCACAACAACTAACAAAGACTTCCAGGTTAAAAACAAAAAACCCACAAGCCTCATGACCCCATAGACTCAAGTTCTCCACAATCCTGCTGTGTCAGACAGCTTTCCTGGTTACCACCAGCCACATCTTTGGTTGAGCCCCTCTGTGACCCTTCCATATCTCCTCAGCCAAGTCTACCTGGCTTATCTGGGGACACCACTGTTACCCCCTAGATACTCCGAGAGCGTGCTGGGAAGCACGTTGTTAAGGTGTCCTCGTTCAAAGGCTGCCCATGTTCCTGAACAAGCAGCCACTTATCTCGATGTAAACAGGTAGTAAACATCCACTAAAGCCCAGTTCAACGAAATGGAAACAACAGTCTGAAACAGACAGTTGCTGCAAACTTCCATTAAAGCTGATGAAGAAGAGAAAGAAGCTACATTTAACGTATTTAGACCAAGACAAAGGTCTAAATTAGGTATTTTTCTTAGATTAAAACACTTTCCATCTGTCTCCATCTCTGAATGGAGAGACATCAATAACTCCAAAAGAGAATCTACCTCAGCTGTGAGGCACCTATTTTAGGAAAGATTGCATTGCCTTTTGGAGATGCGCTCTTGCTCCACTGCCTATAGAAGCAGCAGAGGCCCAGCTTGGACAGTTGAAATTGAGGCAAGTTCCATCCACGCTATTTTGGCTACAGAAGAAATACATTATTACAGAAACATCATGCCTTTGGCACATTTAAATAAAAGACGAAATGAAAATGTGAAATTGAGAAACGTTTCTTTCCCGCATGCAGACAACTGAACTTTAGCAACTCTTGTGTTTATTTTAAGTCAACAAGGTTTTTCCTCAGAAGTCAAAGTGCAGACTTGTAAGTGTGGACAAAGTGGACAAGAAGTTGCATGCTCTCGCAACACTACTTACTATCTAAATACTCTCCGATGACTCACTGAACTACAACGTTGTGTAATTACATGGGTATATTAAATCTGAGAACTAAAAGCCCAGAGCATCTTGTAGAAGGAAAAAAAAAATCAATTTTGTTATTACTTGGTTAGTTATGGCATGGTATAATTAGCCTAGCTCATTAAACCTAAGACAATGAGTACAGAGCATCTTGTATAAACCTTTTTGGTAATACTGCATATAATTTGCATCTTGCTGAAAGGAGTAATAACTGCATCAATTTTCTTTTTAAAAGGATAAGCTTCATATTGCTTAATGCCAAAAGAAATTAAGATTTCTAGAGAAACTAAAGTTTCTAGTCATTATTCCCTGAAACAGAAGTCATACCAAAAATGGGCTTTTACATTTGTGGCTGGAGAATCCTGAAGGATCGGGTAAATTTCAACCACCTCATTTCTTCTCTAAACCTCCACACCAAGATTCACCCTTTATCTGCCCCCTTCAGTTCTGCTAATTTCCCCCTTCGTCATTCCGCCTCATCATACCCACCCACCACCCCGCCACTGTTTGTTTGTGGGGTTTTTTTCCCTATTCACTTATATCTTCTCAACAAAACTATCTTCTCCTTACCAAGAGAAAAAGTAGTAAAAAATTAATCTCTGCTGTCATCACACTATTCTCCTTCTATTTCAAAATTGCTCTACACAGGTTCCTTCTCTCTGCAATTTAAAATATGCTTTTGAGAAAGGAGCTGCCTGCTACCTGCAGCTCTGTGTGGAGTGTATTTCTAGGCACTTCCCCCAGTACTTCCTCCCCACCCCCATTTTTCATTTTTAAATAAACTCCTCCTCTGACAGTGGGGGAAAAAAAAAAGTGAGCATAAAAAGAGTAGTAAGGAACTGCCTTAAGTCCCATGCCATTTGTATGTAATAGAGAAAGACTGGGTTTACAACTACTACCAAGATACTCTGGATGGAAGAAGCCTTCCTTCACTATTGAAGATTTACTAATTACTGGCCATAAATACTTTTTCCAGGAATTGCAGCAGAGAAGGTCCTGGTTATTGAGGGAGAACATCAGACTCAGATTTCCAGGGTGGGGAGTTCAACCAGTGATTTAAGGTGTCCCTGAGAGAACTGTGAAGTAACTAGTATGACTTCTGAAAAACAAATAAAACACAAGCAGCATTCAGAAGAGTGGTTAGAGTTGCAAATGGGAATTGTTAGTTTATTAAAAATAAATTGCATCTTAGACATTAACAGTCTGTGTATCCTACCATGCATAAAATTTCAATCCTGTTTTGTCTCACAGTTATATGAATTGTTTACAATATTCACTGATTACAGTTATATTAGAAAACAATAAAGCAAGGAGTATGAAAAACAAGTCCATTATTTAAACCTAATGTTTAATTTTGCTTTGCATCGATATTCAGCAATATCAATTGGAAGCAAATAGGTTTTGTGCATGCTATTTAAATAGTAAGAACAAAGAAACTTGATCAACCACAGGAAAAGCATACAGAAAGGAAAGAATGAAGTGACTACATTAGAAGTCATAAAGCATTTTTAAAAGCATCATTAGATTTAGAAATGTATCAAAAAATTACTTCTGGAAAAATCTATAAAGTTACACAATTGAAATTACAAAGCACGAGATCGCCTATAATGGGGGAGAAGAACGGAATCTGAAACTTCCCCTTTACGGTTAAAAAAACCCCAACCCTTATGGAAGCGCACAGCTGCGTCTGAGTGAAAGAGATAGGCAGCTCAACATCTTGTATCAGTAACATATGGCTTAAGGCAGGTACAAAGAGATTTACTTCCCATGTGATCCATTAAAATCTCCAGATACGTTTAAGGCTCACGCTGTGGAATTACAGTAATGGAACCGTCCTGGGACCTCGGAGCTCTGGACCACAAGTGTCTTTTGTTAAGAAAGCTGCCAAGGCTTGAATTTCCATTTAATATCAGTTTTCTACAAAAATAGAGATAGCCTATCTAAAACACATGGACAAATATGCTTTTTAACATAAAGCTTTTCGAAAAATGATTTTTTTCTTTTTGTATTAACCCTTTAAACATATCCTGAAGTGCTTCGCTTGTCCCATTGGGACAGACCTTCAAGAGAGCATTTCCTACTACTTTTTGGGTTTAGGCACTACCATTTACAAGTCCTAATAACCTACTCTCCTAGAACGTGAAACATACAAATAAAATCACTTTGCCACGCAAACTAAAGAAACAGCCGCTAGATCATCTAAAACTGATAATCAGTATTGCAGGGGATTCTTTTTTCTGAAGTATTTGCATATGGATAGAAAACGCAGATAACTTGTCCTATAATTCTATAGTGTACTATAAAAGCAAAAGCTTGCTGAGGTGTTTACATAAAGACTCTGCTTTTCAATCTTTCATCTGAATAGAGTCAACACAACAAATGAAAAATTCTCCTAAAGTGACTGTTAAAGATGCAGGCCAAGCGTCTTACAATCACATCAGCTGCCCCAGTTGCTGTCTGCTCTCATCCAGGCTAAATGAGCAGCTCACTTGCCTCTAACACAGGAACCTTAAAAGCACATTAAAATAAAAGTTTTCAGAAAAAGAAAACTCAACAGCTTTTGTTTTCGTTTGCATCCTATTTGCAGTACTTCAGATGAGCTCTCCTGCTTTATACGCTAAGTCTCATCGTAACACAGGAGCAAGCTTAGCTGTATTTAGGCCAAGCTGACCGACTTGAAAGTTGACCTCTGTGTACGTCACTTGTAACAACCACCACGCTTTTGTCCAAGCCCACAAAAATGTTGCCAGTATAAACTGCGATTACCACTTGCCTAGTGACAGTTGTGAGGGGTTTTTGTTTTGTTTTAAACATCAAGACATTACTTAAAACAAAGTTGGGTTTTTTATTCTTTTATATGTGTGTGTGTGTATATATATATATAAAAATATGTACAACCTGTGCAAATCTCAGGATTGCCTGTGTTGACATGGAAGGTAATGATTAAAGGAACGTTGCTTTACTTCCATGCAAGCTTGCCCTAAATGTTCTGCCCAGATGTTACCTTCCTCATGAGTCTCTAAAGAGACTTTCATTAAAACTAAACATCTGGAAAAAATTAAATCAGAGACAAGCAGTTAAGATGCTACATTAATTAAATTATCAGTTGATTATAAACCTATCCCATAAATTCCTTCAGCACTGCCCTGTTTCAAGACTCATTTAAGAACCTGGCGACTCACAAGAAGTCTGGCAAGCTATCTGGAAAGGGATACTATTCCTGCTTACAATACACAAAACTTCACTTGCCATTATGCTTTATGAAGACCTGGCTAGTGAACATCTCATCTGTTGAATCAAGCGAGAGCTCAATTCTGTAACAGGTTAATTGATGAATGAATCCAAAGTCTTGCATTCAAATTTCCTTCCTTAGAAGGACAGCACTTCGTTACAAATTTCATTCCATGCAGTAGTTTCGACGCCATTACTATTAAGCGCTCCAAAATTATAAACGTGTGTGTTGAATAACTTGCTATTCAAGGCAGAAAACGCAAATGCCCTCAGCCTTCCTGGCTGTTTTAGAGGTAGAAGCTGTACAAGGTCGGGCCATGCCTCGGCTCGGAGCTGGTGCAGGCAGTGTGTTGCATTTTCTTTTGCATTACTGAGCTCAGCTCCTATGACTATTTTGCTCAGGAGAAAGCTCCAACATCTTCCCTATGATCCAGCTGACATTTTTGCTCTCTCAATTTTATTCCAATTTCCAAACCATAACTTCTTGCAGGCACACTTGTCAGAAATGAGTGGATGTGCACCCCTGCTTCGTTAAACCCACAGCATACCTTCACCCTCCTCGTCTCATTTAGGGGACGCCTCTTCAGGCTGTCACCCAGATGACTGCATATTTTAGGAATAAAACTACCATGGTGACTTCCAAACACTTGGACTTCAAAACACAGGTAGCTCAAAAGAATCTGGTTACTTGTATGAAATAGTTAAAATACAAAGAGGTAAGTAAAACCTGACAGAGGGAAATTTACCACTGCCAAGGCAACAGGGAACTTCATCCTGGGGCTTGCTACTGATGCAGATCACCGAGCGCCGAGTCTCAGCTAACAGCCTGCTATATACACACCTGAAAGCCACGGTTTTGCTGTTATCAGCTAACCAAACGTTAGTTAAGAAAAGCTTTCCAGGAGCCCAGTAGGAGATTTCGAGGAGAATCAAGGAGCGCCTTTAGCTTCATTTTAATCAAGCTAAAATGTTTAAGCACAAAGCAGCTACAAGAAAAACTAATGTCATTAAAAAAGACCCAGTTCTACAACTATTCCCATCCCTCTTCATTAGGCTGCAATCTCAAACCTAAATTCAGTCGTAAGGGAATTTTTTCCTTTGTATTTACATTCCAGTGCAACGTTGGTCATATATAAATGTATCACTTCATCATTTCTGCACTGAGGAAAAGAGACTAAGAAGAAAACCCTAGATCTATGAATGAAGACGAAAACCTGGTCTGTATACGGCTGTCAAACAAGCTCAATAAAATGCTGCTGTATCAAGGTATTTATGTTTCAAATGCCAACAGATACTTTCTTAGTATATTAAGATAAAATAAACTATTGAATTTCCTTCCTAAACCCGAGAAGGAAAATTTCTAGGGTTGCCCAAGACAGGCACCTAGGACTCTTGGGATTTCAATGAAACGTAACCTCACCCCTACTTAAAAGAAGGAATAACCTTTTTTCCCTCCATTTGCCAGAATTTTAGTATCTTTAGAGAAGTGAAAACAAATACATAGAAGAAAAAGCAAGTGTTCTTGTTTATAGTAAGCGATAAGGCTTTTCAGTAGACTCGCAAAAGAAAAATAAAGATGCCCATATGGCCAAAAGTGCAGAGAACACCAGAACACCACATTCAGTGTAACTCGGATCCCACACACCTGGATTCAGATCATGTACAGTGCTTAAAAAGGCTGGAGGAAAAAAAAGAGTTACATGGAATTAAAAGCAATTAAGAGACCGATACAAAGATAAGGTTCAAAAAGTAGTCATTGTATCAGAAGTTTTAAATAATTCTTCAATTAAATAATGAGTTTAATGAATAAAAATGCATGCCATTTGTTTTCTTGCCTGTCAACTTCATTAGCAAACCAAGGGAAATTATATATGCATATTCAAAGATCTTACTTGTACGTCTGGCATAACTGAATACACTCTTGAATTTGTTGCTAAATTTTTCATTCTCAAGGAAAACAATTTATTCAAAATATCTGGCAATGATATTCTAATGACGAGTTGAGCATTACTATTGCGAGGCAAGTAAAAGTAAGAGTTGCCATTAGAGAGAACAGGAAATATTTATGTAACTTTTAATAACGTCATAACAAAAGCACTACCTGGTGCTACCTTTCTGTTAACATACGCTGCAGACAGTATCTTGATATCCTACTGAACTTCTGCATTACAGTTCTAAGAGAATGATATTGCCTTGCTCCAGAAATTTTGAAAAGGAAATTGTCATAACACGTATTGCTTTAAAGATGGTTTTAAATTATTCAGACATTTCTGTTGTTGATTTCTTGCAAAAGCACCAAGAAGTCTGAATTTGAAAAGATAACATTTGACTAAGAGAAGCCCAAGCATGTGTATTGACAAATCCTGTTCTCATTTGGAAATATTAAATTCCTTATTAAGTCACATGAACTTTAAGAAAAAGTGTCTTCAAAATTATCATTCCAAAATATCTCTGTTTCGATGAACCTGCATTGCTTGGACAGAAAACAAGTTTTGGGCAGTCCCTCTCCAGAACAAGTGACCAGACTCAGCTCCCCGCCTTCCCTAAGAAGAGGCAAGAACACGAGGGAGGCTGGGGTTTAAACCATACTTTTCCTTCCTTTTGGTGCAGCAGCCTGGACTGGAAGGGAAGCAGAGAGCAGCTCTAGCACAAAGAAAACTGCTACGAAGTACAGCGGATGCTTCCATTACTACATTTCTCCCTGTCTCTGTCTCATTAACTTCTCCCCTACAAAGGATTTCTGCTTCCAAAACCCTGGCTACCTGTCTCACTTCCAGAGAAATCCCATTAATTATGACATGCAACACCACCGAAGAATCATTCCAAGGAATTCTGCTGAGCTCAGGTTACCACCACCAAACAAAGAAAGTTATAAAGGCCTTCAAGAAAACCTACAGTACTATTTTAAGAGGGTTTTTTTTGTTGTTTTTTTTTTTTTTTTTAAATGAAGTGATTGAAAGGAGGAAAGAAAGGTGAGAAAGTTAATGCTCACATGCATACAAATGAATTCACGCATGGATAGATACAACCCTTTCTTTTACTCTCCCCCTTCTTCTCCCCCCCCCCATGGTGAAAGTTATATACATAAAAATGAGTGCAGCATCCATCCTGAAGATTGGTACAGGACTGATCAAAAACACAACACAGCATACCCAAAGGAGTCTACGAGGCTAAAAAGAAGGGGGACTTAGGGGACGAGGGGTGGCCTGAGCAAACGCATTTTCTCATAAAGTAAATAAGCTATAGAGGTAAGTAAGAAGTAGATAATACTCCATTAAACCATTTCTATTAAAAAAAAAAAAAATCAAGTTAGACTTGCATTATCTCAGGTGTCCTTGTTACCGTGACTATATATATATACACACACACAGTTAATGGCTCTAATACCATTAAACTGTTTATTCTATAGTTTAAACTGAAGAATTAGCAATAAAATTTGTTTCTCCTGCTCGCAAGTACATGTACAGCACAGTTATGTTTGCATGTTCATGGCTGGGGAGGCAGGGAACAGTTATTATACCATATGTGCTGCCATAGCAATCAATTAATCCACCGGATACCACTGCTGAAAGCAGGCCCTCCGTTGGACCAATCTTAGAAAGAACAGAAATATGAACATCATCTTTGAGCTGGTAATGCTACTGTTCAAAGTCCAAAACCAAAATAAACCCTAAAATAACACACACACTAGCAGCTGAAACTGGATGTATTTCATTGCCATCTCATGTCAAAATCAGAAAAAAATGCAATGTACAAACACATAAGAACATAGGTACTATAACCAGGTGGGCATAAAGGCAGCAAATAAAGCCTCAGTCTAAAACCTCCTTAGGGCTCACTCTGCCAATCCTGTAAATCTAAATTTCACCAGTTAACAGAAAGCAAATGACGGGGATGATGTTAAAACAAAGTCCATACTACAAAACACGCAAGAACCACTTTCTCAGCTACACTCACTCCAAAGCCTCCTAAATAACGCTTCTTCCCTTCTCAAAGCAACAAACATGATTTGAGCCTTGACCATGTTTACTGAAACTCATGTGGCAAACCTACTTTTTTTTTTTTTTTAAATGCCAACAAGTGAGAACACCGACTTCTCTCCATTCTTCAGCCCATGTAACAGTTTGCGAAACACCAGTCTGAAGAACAAAATCCACGTGAATGGGGGGAGGGAAGACGAGATCAAATCTAAAACCCACTAAGCTAATGATTTTTATTTTTTTTTAATCTAGTCTCTAAAACTGTATTTTAGCTCTTGCCATCATTAAAACAATGCTGGTAGGAATTGTAGTACAGTCTGCCATGTCAGTACATTAGCTGTTAAGGTTATGTATTTAAAGAGTTATTGGTTTAATTCAACCACTTGCTTGCCATCTGCTACTTACTTGTGGTTTATGCATTTTAATTATTCTGGAGACTTTAAAGATCTCTACTTTTTAATAACCTTCTGTCACATTCTCAGTTATCAAAACACTCAGAAAACAGCTTAGGTTTTGGACAAACGTTACATAAGACAGATAACGAAGATCAGGCACGAGGTTACTGTCCAATTTCAGTATAAAGACACTACTGGTTATAGCCAAGAAATCATTGCTCAGGTGGTTGAAACTGTTCCGTCTCCTCCCTTCCAGTCTTTTTTTTTTTTTATTACCATACTTCTGCCCTTATGTTCAGTTTTTTCCAGAAGCACCCAAGACTAGTTTCTTCTGACTTGTGCTTTCATAATCCGTTCTTAAAAATGACAAAAGTTTATATAATGGAAAGATTATTTATATAATGGAAAGATTAAACCAAAAATAATAACTATAAAGATGCAGACAGAACAGCTGAAGGGTTTAATATTAATAGCCAGAATCAGAGACCTCAGCTTAGTTTTCCAGCAGTAACTGTTCAGGTTATAAAAATATATTCTAACCTTTAGGAAGAACAACCACTGATGTAGATTACTTCATAATGTTATAGAAAGTATGTTAGCTTCTAGTGATACTGAGTTTTCTAAGGTGGTATGGTAAAGCAAAATCCATATACAACATACACACAGAGGTAAGCAGATGCACTTGCAAGAACACCGTTTTTCTACAGACAGTCCATGTGGAAGAGGAGCTTCGGCAAATATCACTTCAGGCAAGACGCAGGTATTTGTGAAACCCAACTCAAGACAAATGGCGAGCCTACACCGCTTCCAATACTTTCCAACGCTATATTGGCGGAGTTTTATAAAGCGATCATTCATCATTTTATATACGCATAATAAAGAAGATGATTATTGAATTGTGGAGGAAAGCCACAAGCAAAAAGGTGGACAACAGTCTAGTCATTATAAGAAGTATAGATTGTACATTCATACATAGCATGACCTTGCAAGATATACTTTTTAAAAAGCACTTTATCTCTAGCTTCATCCATAATGCATCCAAAGACCTTTTTCAAAAGAAGCAAGGGTTACATACAGATGCATCTCCTTCTCAACTCCTAAAATAATGCAGGAAATAGAGGTACTCGCTGCAGACTCCCCCATAGTTAAATTAATTTCATGTAGTTTCATGTTTTAAAATCAAATGCTGCACTGATAATAACCACAAAAATACAAAGATCTCCAAACACAAAAGGAGGGATCAAGAATTTTATTAAAAGTAACTACGAATTGGTTTAAATCCTAAATTCTCAGAGATTATAGCACACAATACAGAACGCATTCACAGAGGCAGAGAGAGAGAGAGGAACCAGCTGACAATTAGAAGAGCACAAACACCAAGATTTAAAACTAGGTTTAGTTCTATGCTGTATCCAGGAATACTTGAAGTCTCAAAGGTATCAGTCTGCATTTCTCACATATTTCCCCAAACAACAATACTCCTCCCTCCCCACCCCTTCACACAGGGAGGCTGTGACCCTGCTCCGTGAGTACCAGAGACACAGTCAGAAAGCTGCCTGGGCACTTTGCAGTGAATTACACAAGTGTGTGCGCTTAACCGGTCCTTGTCATGGGAGCAGCTTCCCGTCAGCACGGGAAAACCATACCTGGAGAGGAAGATCCAAATGTTTTAAAAAAGAAAAAAAAATGCTTCTGTATGCTAGCAGCATTTTTTCCAAGGTTGTGACTGGCAATGTTGTAAAATATATGACAGTATCTTCACATATTATCCAAGAAAAATTAGGGAGGTGACTTTTTCAGTCATTCAAGGAAGGAAGAAGTATTTTAAACTTATTAAACTACCTTTCCTGTAAGCACAGCCATATGTAGCTACATGGAAGGTATTTCCAACACTGCTTGAAAGAGACCTTTGCAACATCTTTTGCAGGTCACCAGATAAAATTTCTCCCATACAACAGAACAACAAGATAACTTCAGAAAAATCTCAACTCCATTTTCTCATGGTACCAAGTGCTCCAGCACTAAGTAACCAAGCAGTAAGCTCTCAGTGCTTTTATCTTTCAAGTGGCTTCACTATAGAGAGACATGGCTCTGCAGCATGTAGAGGAGAGGGACGGAGATGTGCGTGTGATTACAGACCGCTCTTCATGGAAACAAGTAAAGGGGATCTGTGTTTCAGCTCAGGCAAGATAGCGAACAAAATAACTCGAGACAACTTTTGTTCCTAAAGGAGTCCAGAAGGTAGCACAGGCACATCTCATCCACCATCAGCAACTTGGACAATTGAGAAAGAGGAGGGAAGTTTCTGATGCACAACGGAAGCGTCTGCCCCTAACCTTCATTAAAAGTCAATGGGATTTCAGCTCTTGATTCTCATTATGGCTTTTGAAAATCTCCCCTTTTGTCCTTCAACTGCAGACCACAGATGAAAGCAAAAGCATTTCTGTTCGAGAGAGGCAGCAGCCAATTTAGTTAAGGCTGACTGGGAAAAGTGCGAGTTTCACTTCTGCCTCAAGCTGGGGTTCTTCTATTTGCGCAGTATTGATCAGCCAATGGGTAATAACTGAATTATAGCAGAGCCAGCAGTTGCGATCAATCTGTTCTCAGATACAAACATGACCTCTCTCACCAGCTGCAACCTGGAAGCTTTTGCGGTTTTCCATCGTAAAGCAGCAGATACTTATTTGTTCAAGTGCTGATATGAAACATGAAGAGCATATTTACTGTTTACCAGTAGTAAACAAAAAAACCTCCATTTCTCAGTGTGAAATACTCAATACTTACACTGGAATACTTGGTGATAAAAACCATCATGTATGTGTACATAATATCACTCAAAAATTATCTTTTGATATATGAGTACTGGAAGTTCAAGAATTTTACTGATGAAACCAGACATGTAATTTAAACACTACAGTTACTGTTTTGGCACTGTTTGAAGGCCTGTCTTCTTTAGAATCCTAATTTAATCCTAAAATTCCAACAAAACAAACAAAAAAAACTACAAAACCCCAGCATGCACGTTCTGCTTCAAAAGTCTTCTATTTCCTACCTGGCATTGGTAGCCCTCAAAAACCCTAAATAAACCCCAAAGCAAACAAGAAAGCTATTACAAGCTTTAGTGCCTTCATAAACAGATATTCACATACATTTTAATTGTTCCATGATAAACAATAAATAAAGACCTTCTGTTTTAGAAGAGGAGATTTAGTAGCTTTTTCCACCAAATTTGCTTGTTAAAAACAGGATTAAATAACTGGTGGGCAGTAGAAACCAATCCCCATAAGCATACTGAAAAACAAGTCATCCAGGACAGCATAACAAGCTAATCCATGACTTCTTTGATTTGTTTGCTTGTTCAGGGGTTTGTGGGTTTTAGTCATTACCATAAGGTTTCTAGATATTGTCAGCAACTCAGACCAGCAAGTGCAGTTTGTCACGGCGTAGTTTTGAAAGCGAATTTGCAAAACAAAAAAAATCTTGCAATCCACTGTGAGCTTCACAAGAAAATACTCTAGTCTTAACTGTGCTATGTACGCAGAAACAACATAATACTTTCTCCTCCATACTCCAGTACTTGATTAAAATGCTGTGGTAAAAAAGCATATGTGTATGTGGATGCACATCTCTCAGTGGTTATTGCTTATTAATGCACCCAACAGCAAATCCCCAACAGATACCACGTTCAGCTCACTCAGTTATAGCCACTTGGATATTCCTGTTTCTAGGAATACAGCGCACCGCTTCACATCACTGCCTTGGTTGGCTTTAACTACTACAGTGCACATATATGTAAAAATATATGTGCCACTCCATGACATCCCAAATAGCTACATGTTGCTGAAATAATTGAACTGTCAGTCATTACAAGGCAACCTGTGAACATAAAAGGAAAAAAAAATATTTAGAGAAGGTGGACTTAGCTTATGACATTTATTCCTACAAAGGAAGAATGGCTCTGGACATCAGTGCTATCAGAAATAAGTGCAGAAGCTTTTCTTCCATATTTTATGCAAATTTAAACTTACTCCTGATGACAGGGGCAGAGAGGGGAAATGAACCTGTCTTGAGAAGCCCAAGCAGTTTAGTTTTTAAGATCAAGATACCCACTCCAAAATCCTATTAAGAGGAAGAAATGCCTTACCATGTAAGACTAATGGTCTGTCTAGCCCAGGATTTTCTCCCTGATAGGAGCAATGTTCAGGGAGAACATGTCAGCCTGGCAACTGCCTGCGGGCCCTTCCCCTTGCATTCCCCCTGCATCCATAACTGCTCCATTAAGGATGTTAGAGTGTACATTTATGTCCAGTCCTTTTACTATCCATTTATGACCCGTTGACTATGAATCTGTCTAATCACTTTTACAATAAGAAGATTTAGAGGTTGAGGAGTTTAACACTGAAGCTACCTCCGTTCTTCTGAAAGGCTAAGGGCAGACAGCTCTCCCCCCACAGGGGGTGAGATGGCCAAAACAGAGCAGTTTGGTAAAAAGTTGGTCCAGGAATTTTACAGCAATAGCAGCAAATAATTTAAAATACATTTTGCATTAAGAAAGTTGGCATTTAGAGGCTGCTGCTCAATGCTAGAGCCCAAGATCCCTACACCCATAACACAGGACAGCACACTATGGTCAAACAGTGCCTTTCTCCTGCAAAGGCAAGGGGAGCACCAGACACAGAGGAACTGCCACAGCTGGGCAGTGGGTAACCCTCTCAGCAAGGTAACACATAAAGACAGCATCCAGTCTAATATGCTTATAACTTTTTTTTTATTGTTAATAAATACTTTTAAGATTCTTTTACTGAAAAAATTAAGTACAGCAACCACACTTCCTCGCTTTTCTCAATGCACTCAGCAGAAGTATATTTTTCCCTTTTTAATAAAAAGGTTTTGTTAGTTTTTAACATTACACATTGACCACTCCGGAGTCACCTCCATGGAAGTTTCAAGAACTGACATTCTGGTCAGACAGGTTGCCTTCCTCACAGTTTGAGGCAACAAATTGCTAAACCACAGCTTAGCAAGCACGTGCTATAACCAAGAGTTACCCTGATCCCACGAGGTTCGTTAGTGTCGCTTTAGATTGCCAGTCCAGTTAAGTAAGTCTCCTCTGTGTAGTTGCTGTAGAAAGCTTGTGAACAGTTACCCTTACAGCGAGTTCATATATCTGTAAGCTCTACAACAACAAAAATTCACAGGAAAGGAAACAGTATTATTTCATAATTGTGCTTAAACTTTATTACTAAAATTATACATAGAATCATAGACGCTATAAAGTCAAAGCAAGTCTTACACAACCTGTTTGATCTCATATGTTTACAGTTTTCATATATATATGAAAAATATCTTGGCAACATAGTTAAAAGTCATAAAAGGGCCTATTTGCAACCTGCAATATCCACTAAGCTTTTTTACTTCCTAAGTCTAATGTGCAAAGTCAATTTAACCCAATACCTTTAATGAAATATCAGGGTTGAGACATCCAAAAGCACAGAAAGTCAACTGACATCCAACCCCAATTCATGCTTTCAAGCTTGCCTCTTCAATACTCCTTATTATATTCATGCACAGTGGATATCACATAGTAAAATATATATATACACATACACAGAGTATACCTAGAAGTACCACTTCAAAGTTGCTCAGGGAAAATAAAAAAAAAAAGGAATAAAAAAACCAAATGAATTTGCAAGGGCAAATCATTAATCATCCCAGCTGGAATTTTGCCAGTCAAGCCCAACATCTAAATTTCATTGTAGGTCTACAGTAGAGCTAGGTGAAACTTCAGAGGTAAAAGTTTATTTATTAGAAGTGGTATATAAAAGTGAAATACATCCAGCATTTCAGCAAGCAGCTCTGGCTGATATCAGCCTCTTTATTCCACATCATCTCAGATCTTTTTCCTCCCCATGTGCAAGAAGATCCAGCTAAATTTAATAATAAAACTTTAAATGAGGTTTTAGAAATTATCAACATGATTTTTTTTTTTCTTTTTGGAGAGAAAACTGTTGGACTAGTAAGTAATGCAAACAAGTTTATCTCTAGATAGTTCTTCAGACAAAAATGTAAGTTTCACCCAGATATTTGCCCAGTGCCATTCCTGAGTCCTACTATGATAAAAGAAACAGTGCCTAAATTTTACACCTCATCCATAAGAAAAGCATGAGGCTATGTTTTTTCAACACACGTGTGTGTGCATGCATATGTGTGCACACGTGTGTAAGTGAAGCAGCTTCCAAAGGTTCATGCTGTTTTGTGTCACAGAAAGCCAGAATTGGGTATGTAAATGCAGCAAGTTGGACACTGGAAAACACATTTTCAAACTTTCCACCTCCAAACTACACAACGCAAGATAGCAAAAATTCAGTTTTAACGTGCTGAGATCAAACCTTGAGTATATACACCTAACTCCACATCAGTGTGCCTGTGATAGCAAAAAATTAATCCCAACTCCATTTTTTTTTTAACCATTTCAGATTTTTTAGGAACATATGGATATGTATCCTCATTATATATAGCATTATCCCCTATACAGATTCTCACAAAAACCCACTACTGACAGTGAGTATAGGCTCTCCATTCTTGAAAGTGCCATAAGCATATTTTGAATGATTACATATCAGTATTTGCGTGTGGGAGGAATTCATTTAGCATGATAAAAAAAAAATCCAGAGTTTCAGGATGGTTACACCACTTAAAACTGGCAAACTCATGACTATCTTCATGACCAACAGCTCATTCAACAGAATTTGAGGTCAATTGTATTTGGCATGTGATATTTGAAAAATTAAGAATAATTTAGAAAATTTAATATTCTATCAGACTTTACATTCTAGGAATCCATATTTGTTCTCCTGAATCTTGTACAGCTGTTTTAAATATATAGAATGACCCAAAGCAGCTTTTCTGAAACAGAAAGTCTTCAAGCAGCCTCCTGATGAAGTTTCTTCATAAGAATTCCTCCTTACAAATGAAATAAAATAACAAAGGAGAAGGTGGGCATAGACAAAAAGACTAATAGGTAGAGCTGGCGAGACAGGTTAACTCCATGTTACAGCCAGAATATACCACTTGAACATGCTAAAATAACATACGCAAAGGTAACATACATACAAGGACTAGAAGGTTCTTGGAGCTCTTTTTATTATGAAGACAGCTGCAAACATGCAGCTGTTAGCGTTACCAATTGAGAAAAAGATTCATTTATTTCAAGTAGCAGGTAAGCAACCTTTGACCACTGTAAGACCTGACAACTTTAATTAGTTTTAGCTTAAAATGGAACCAAACTCGGCTTTGGCATCTCTCCAAATAATTTTATCCCAGACTGCTCTCTGTTGCTAGTGGAGCATTGCAGTATAATTACTCTAATCTCTTCACAGGCATGTTTCATTTGCTAGCTTTCCAAGGAAATTTACAGCCTTAACATATAGCTCAAAAATAATTTAAAAAAAAAATTATTTATCACGTTAGTGAAGCAAAAATTAACCAGAAGCATTCATCCCTCACTGGCCTGAAAAGAGAATTTTTACTTTTTGAAAATTGGTGTGCCAAACCTATGTTCATCACATTCAATTAAAGACACTGGACAAAACAGCTCCATGCATTGTATGAACAGTGAAGCTGCTAGACCTGTTTGTAGGGGTGGGTTTGGGGTTTTTTTCAGGTTTAGCTTTTATCATTCTAGACAAGAAAATGACCATCTGGCACAAATTCCAGACGTATTAGGAGCCATAACTATTTCCAGATTAAATAATGTTATCAAGTTGCCATAAAACACTAACACCACTTAAAGATTCTGCCGGTCTGATTTGGCCACTTCATCCACATGCTCAACGGAGACAGAAAATAGCTGGACAACCTATTTTTGCATAAAGTCAAAATTATCAGAGGGGGCAGGAAAGGTGACCCTTCAGCAGAGTATTTTTTCCTAGCTGTCCTAATCTGCGCTCCTATTTCCCGCAGTTTTCTGTTAAATTGCACAAGATGGCCTGCCCGCTTCACAGAATGAGTTACAAGATTAATACTGGAGCATGCAACAGCACACGCAGCTGCAAGTAAAACGAAAGAGGTTGCCCTGACAGTAGCCTGATGCTAGTAACTGGTGGTAATGCTGTTGTGTATATAGGGGTGCTCAGACAGACTTTGCCTTCCAGTAGAGCATTAAGCAACAAGTAAAAGTTTATCATATGTTTCATTCTTTGCAGAATACATAGGTATAGGAATGGATACCTAACAGTGCTTTTTTCTTTGCAAGCTTTTGGTTTCAGAAAGTTACCACTTTAAAAATACACATTTACTTACATGGAAGACAGGTTAATCTCACACTTCAGATGGGAGGCAATTAATTGTCCTTCGTTTCTGCATGAAGCCTCACAACTTTAGCCCTGTCCCTATGAAAACTGCTCCCTGCACAGCCAAGCTTTTATTCTTGCGGCAGAAACTCACAGTATGCCCGCAGAGGAGAACTGTCAACCGTGATCTTCATCCAAGAAGAAAAGACATTATGGATTTCCCACTATATTTCAGAGTGCAATTTTCATCAGAGGATGAACTTAATTAAAATAAGACAGGACAGCAGAAGTAATAAAATATATCTTTTAATTACATTTCTACAGTTTTGGATTTGTCCTCAAGCTAGACATCCAGACTGCCTCAGCCTTCACCAAAAATATGAAAAGAATTCAACTGTACAAAGTTTTCCTGACCAAGCAGAAAAGCATTGAATGTCAAAAAAAATTACTACTTTCAATTTGTGCCTCTCTACCAGAGAATAACTTGCAGGAACATGGAAGACAGACCACATTTATTCTAAAAAGGCAGAACTAAGACTTTTTCATAAAGAAAATGAATAAGTTTCCAAGCACTGTATAGACTGTGTGCTTTATTCCATACACAGCCCTATGCAGCAGGTCTGCATTTTCTTCCCCACATTCACCACCACAAAGCTCAAAAGCCCAAGTCCATAAACATTATTACACAGCACCTATAAACAGTTTAATTAAATGCTGTTGATACCAACTCTTTATAAGCCATCAGCGTGGCAACCTCATATGGGCTCCTTATTCAGCAAAATAAAGGCGGCCATAGGGACATTATAATGCTTAACAACACGATGCTCTCCTGGGGCACCCAGGTACCAGGCTAACAAGCCACCAGGTCATTCATTGGCAGGGAAGTAGGGTGTAACACAAAGAAAATAGCAGGGGAATTCACTCAAGTTGCCCAGGCGACAGCAAAGCAACATGATGAAAAATTCACGGTTGCCCAGCGGCAGGGAAAGCACTGGGGCGAGCTTGCAGCCAGCCCAGGCTGCGCAGGGCTGGGCTTGCAGCACACTCTAGCGACCCAAAGTCTCCACAATAAAAACTAAATAAATTCAGTGCTGCACTCACCAAAAAAACCTAAAGAGCAGTGATTTGAACTCTGCCTCCATTTATAAAACATTTGATGCTTGTTAGGAGGCAAAGGATAGACCAGTGTTGGTCTGAGATCACCGACCTTTTGCTCTCAATATAATGTGAAGGCAACTGTGGTTATTATACAGCTTGCCATTTCTTTGGATCAGATTTAAACATAGGTAGTTAATCATTTACGAGCTATGGCTTTGCACTTTGTCTTACTGGCTGAGTACCGATGCGCAGCAGACAACTTTGTTGTACCTGTGTGCAGAAGCCACAGCAGCGCGTGCAGCACACGAGCTCCAGCAGGACTGCACCAGGACACACCCCCCCCCCCGCAAAACCTCCAGATTCAAGAGATCTTTGCACACTGTGACATCTTCTCACACAGTTTCTAGGTTACAAGTACAGTCTGCATTTTAAAACACAACTGAAAATCAGCAGGTTTTTTTACAGGTGGTTCAGTTTCATAGATGGAGAATAGTTACTGTAACAAACAGTTTGTAACATCAAAAATAACTAAAAACACAGGCTACTTCTCTCCCTTCCCCCCCCCATGTAAGCATTTCACAATTACCTTGCACACACACTATTAACAAAAACTATTTACATACAGTCACAAGCTAAATTGCTTCACTAAGGTTGGAAAGGTGAAAGAAATTTCACCGAATGGCAGACTCCCACATTTTCATGCGCTTGCCCAGGACAATCTTGAGTTGGCAGCTCCCAGGGGAGGAGTTAAAGCACAGACAGACCCCTCTCAATCCGAGTAAAGTGTTAACTGTTTTTATTGCCAAGAAGCTTCCAAATTGCTGTATAATTACAGCCCCAACCCCCAACACCCTGGTCAAGTGACCCTCTCCCACTCCCTCCCACTCACATCTTTAGCATGTCTAAATATTCCCTCATCTTCTCATAAATTAAAAGCATCTATTTCTTCACGTCCTACAGTCTTACTGATCAAACTTCACTATCTGTAAGCATTGTCTTAATCATTAAGAGGTGGACCCATGGAGCTGCAAGATGAGCTTCAATAATTCAAACCCATCAAATCACTAACAATTTCTTCTGCATGTGCCCACCTGTATTTCAATGCCAACTTCCTTCTCTAATTTGCAGCACTTTAGTTTTATTTCTCCCCTTTCTCTATTTTCCTCAGTGTTTGCTGTGCCTTTGTTTCTCCTTCTGTTGCTTCAATTTCTCCCAATGTGTTGCATTTAAAGAAGCTTTCCCAACCATTCTGCCACATCTATAGTTGTTGTTCTTGCTCTTAGTGCAAGCATGAATTATTGGTAAATCCAAAGCCACATGCATGCACACATTACACATGAACTCACAATTTCTGATATTCTTCTCATAACGACACTGCAGAATATTTACCATTACACCAAGACACGTGGAAGTGCATTTGGTACACCTGGTAGTACCACTTCAGTCAGGAATGTATATTTAAAAATCATTCTGGAGAGTTTTAAGTTTCAGACTGTTAAGAACATCATGACTACAGAAAGTACTTACAATGGATCATTGTACTTACTAATGAACAAAGCCTGTTGAAACACCAAACTACATGATTATTGCTTAATTTCTAGATGTGGATACACCTCATTGCCTCTCTGTACAGACTACACTTTGAAGCTGAAATAATGAACTACAGTGATTAGAGAGCAGCTTTTAAAGAGAACAAAACTTAGTGCCATTTTATTAAATACTGGGGGGGAAAACCTTCAATGAGAAATAGCCCTTTAACACATCATGTTTCAAGACTTTTATATGTCCTTAAATTATGTATAAATAATACTTCCAAAGTGAACATGACTATGCCTACACCAGAAATTTAAGAACTTGTGCAGCTTTTTCCAAGTTCAAGGCTTAAACTCAAATCTATCCAGCAACACAACAAGTTTCCATAAAACTTGCAAGTTATTAAATACGATGCAGGTATTAAGCTTCAGAAGAATAATGTGTTAGTACCAAAGAGAGTCACCCATGCACTCTGAAAAGCAAACATTTTGGACAAAAGAGGAGAAAGATGCTTTGGAAGTACCAGATTCAGATTTCCGATTCTTAAGATGAAATAGTTCACTTAACTTGAAAATAGAAATCCTACATCTATTAACACATCAGCTTCTCCCAGCAAGGTTTTTTTAAAAAAAAGTGAGCCACCAGTTGCATCAGTTTTAAAAAAAAAAATCCATAAACAACCTCTTCAAACATCTTTCTTTCCATTCCCTTATCCCATCAGCTATCTTCACACGTGCATGCATGGCAGGAAATTCAATTATGATACTCTACAGAAAAAGAAAAAACATTTAAAAGATGATGTAATTGAAAGAAACTTCTGTAATATAAAAATAGTACTTTCATGTGTGCACCACTGAAGTTGTATTGATACATCTACCTCAATCTTGCTAAGAATTAGCCCACTGTGGGATACCTGGACCAGTTTGTACAAAAGTTGAATTAAAAGCCTAAGGCTGTTCAGCAACTGATTTTATTTCCAGTTCATATGCACATTTTCTTTCTTACCTAATTCATAGATTATATGCACTCACAAGAAGTATATTGCAAGGGAACAGAATTCGGGATCATAATACTTAAAACTCTTCAGTCTCGCTAATTGTATAGGATTTATCTTCAGTATTTGTATAATGCCAAGCAGACTGCTGATGGTGCAGACCATTTACTTAACTTACTTTACTTAAACCTGCAGCTAAATTAAAAAAAATCGAAATACAGAGAGTGCAAACATACACACATATTACATGTTGCAATAGAGGCATTGAGAATGAAATACTATGCTAAAGGTGTATAAACATCAACTAGAAAGATCCTGTGTCTAAAACAACATAACAACCCCAAGCAAAAAAAGTAAGCCAGTTCATAAACTCATTTCACCACAACCAGAAAGCACCTAAAATCCCACTTATGATGATGTTAAGTCATCCTCCATTTCACCAGACTAACTCCAAATTTGCAGCACTGTATTCATGCCAGGATTGAAGAAAAGTTAGACCCAAGGTAGAACAAGAAAATATTAACCAAATTATATAGTTAGTAAGACTATGTGAGATAATGTTGTTTAACCAAAAAAAAAAAAAAAATCAGAGCCAAAGCAATATTTCTAGCAGGAATGTTGCATTTGGCCAGGGAATTTAAAAAAAACAATCCCTTGATCCAGTTAGAGACCATGCTGGGCAAGAGAGAGACTACTTGGTTTGCACAGATCCAAAGTGCCCGTCCCCTCTTCCTAAAGCCCTGGATCTTGAAGCCATGTCCTTCCCCCACTCCCACAAGCAGGTCCTTAGCTAGAGCTCCAGGCTCCCCAGCTCACAGCTAGATCCTTTCTTGCTGAGGAGTGATGCTTTACCATCTTCTGCACCAAACTCAATGCATGCCTGCCTTGATTCCTCCTCCCCTTAAACAAAAAAAGGAAAATAAACTCATGAGTAAGAAGTCCAGCAAGGGTGGCAATGCCGCTGATAAATCTGATCCACGTTCCAAGCCAGGGACAGGTAACGATATGCTTCAGTTTTCAATTCAATCAAAGCAGAAGAGTAAGCTTTTCACTCCATATCCTGGCTAAAAAAGGAACATGTCCCTCCACACCTGCACCAGCAAATTGACTTAACTGTCAGCAGGGGATTATGAAATATGAAGTGACTCCAGCGGCGCTCAGGGAAGACTCCCGAGGCACGGTGTCTATAGCAAAGACACCAAGGAGCCATCCACCTCACCCTCACCCCAAGGCAAAGCAGAACAGCCTTGGATCTCTAAAAGAGACCAACAAGAAATAAGAACAAAACTCGGCTTTCCTGAATGATTAGCACTGGCCCAAATAAGAAAGAGTGGTTTTAAATACATCAGCACAGCTTCCCTGACTGCTGGTACCCATGGCTGCTGAAACCAAAGGTTGAAGGTCATGATTGAGACACCGATTTGCAGGTATGAGGCTACATCTGATAACAGCTCATAGGAGCCTTTCTAAGGAGAAAAGGCAACACTGTGTACGCTTCCCTTCTTGTACCCTTCTCCCAAGAAGGATAAGGGTGGAAAGGGTAGAAAGGGAGGCTGCAGTCAACACAAGCTGCTCTGCTGTGTGCTAGCCACTAGAGGATGGGAGAGAAGAGGAAGGCAGCAGAGATACTGCTAAGCTATACTTTCTGGCTCAAATCCTGTCTTGAGTCTGATGATGCCAGCATGCAGGAAGATGAGAAGCCAGATATAACTCAACCCCTGGGACATGGACACTAAGAAAGAAGTAGGGAACCAAAACATTATGCTGTGTCTTTGATAAGAGTATATAATAGAGAGAAGTACTCCCACCTGAAAACACCCCTTGTGCTGTCTGTCAGGGGATTCACTTTGAATCTAAGAAACAGTTTTTACTTCAATCTAATCTCTTACTGGTGTTGGGGACTAGCCTGAACTAGAGTTGCAGCCTCTGAAGCTGTAAACTCCTGACCTGAAGAGCCTTTGGGCTCTAAGCCCTACCAAAACACCAAGTTTGGGCCTCCTAAGCAGGTTCATTTTTGCCAGAGAGGAGGTGCAAGGTAGAGAAATCACTCTTTGCGGCAAAACAGCCCTAATGCTGATCACTCAGCTCTCTGAAATGCTGGGTTTTGTCATCTAGTAGTAAAAAAAAAAAACCACTAAACACAAAACAGAAAACTATAATTAGCTGGGTCAGGGCCAAGGTTAGAACTGCTGGTAGGCAAAGCTCTGCTGTGACACAAAGCAAAAATCATCTGGCCTCCAACATTTGGAAATGCCTTCATCCAAGGAATTAAAGGAAAACTAAGAACCGCTGTATTTGTCCTAGTTTACCCTTCCCCCAGGGTAGATTCAGTTGTTTTATTTTTTTAAGGTAATGGCCAACCTAAAGTGAAAATTATCGCAGAACCTCAGAAATAAGACGGACGTGCATAAATTGTGGATTTCTGTTACTTTTCCCGATATAATTTAGGGAACTCTGCAAGTAAAATCCACCATTTTTCACTGACTGACTATTATGGAAGTCATTATATTATTTGATTTTAATTTCAGAAAGAGTAATATCAGGACTCAGATTTGCACAAATTCAGAACTAGTCAAGCAGTGACCTGGACCACACTGCCCAGTGTAATCACTTCAAAGAAGACTGAAACCAACAGGATGAAAAACCAGAGTTTCTCTGAAATAGGCTATACACCACAAATTGTTAGAAATGTACAGGAAATGGGTTGCCAGTTAATATTATCTAGCATATCAAGTCACTGGGAAGACTTACATTCCTCTAGAACCTAGTTTGATAGAGTTGAAAGCAATACCATCTCTTTCTTAACTAAAAAGTTATGTCACATGACACAAGAGTACAGTTCTCTTGAAAAAGCAATATGGTTCACACTTTAAATTTAAAAGCATTTCTAACATGGATTTGCAATGCAAAACATTCTAAATACAAATCAAATATAGCTGACAAAACCATCTTTTTGAGGCAGCCTACAACTAGGCATACCAGATAATAACTATTTCTATTTATTACTCTACAGGAACCAACTTTAAAGCATAAAACGAAGGTGCTATAGAGACATGCGTAAGTGATTCATGTTGTACACCAGATTAAAGTTACTGCAGCATAGACATGCAAGTGACAAGAGAGAAGGAGCAGTAATCCTAAGAAGTTTTCTGAATTAGTGCTTTTCCACAAATTTCAACTATTCAAACACAATAGGCAATAAAAGCCCTGGGCTTCAAGGCATCACTGCTGAAACCATCTGGGAACAAGGGCCATTACAACAAGAGCCAAGTAATCTCTTCTTTATGAGTCTGCCTGCCCTCCAGCACAGCTCAGAGGAAAAGGAGCAAAGCTCCAAATAGCTCCTCTGCAGCCAAGGGCCAGTATTCGGGACAGGGTACCCCAAAAGAGAAAGGAACAGTACCACCCACATCCCCTCTTGGCCATTCGAGCACATTGTGCAAGTGACAATCCAGGCAGGAGATATTAAATTCACATTTGAACATTTTGTCACCTCTGAGTGCAAATTTTACAGGAATCGGACACATATGGGAGCACCGGTAGCTCATTGCCACACTGTTCTGAAGAAAGCATAGGGCTTTGCAGCATCTTCAACACTATAATTAAAACAATTCCCACATACATCCAAACAACACAGCACGTTTCAGAAACAACACTGAACAACGGGATATAAACATACAAGTGTCTTATTTGCACACGATGCAAACACCACTAGCCATTGTGCTTGGATTAACAAGCAAATACCACTTTCGCAAGCCTTCACTGTGCTTTGATGTATATTTAGCTGCCATTACTAATTTTTATGACTGTGACAGCAGGTCACACAAAGGGGTTTGGAGTGCAGATTTTTAAAGCCAAGTCATACCCTTAATACTAATTTTTAAGCAAGAGACATTCTGAATTCCTAAAGAAAGCAACTTCTGGTTTTGCAACAGAAATGTTTTCCTTTTGTCAGACAAGTCAGTTTCTAACAACCATAGGTCAAAACCACCCCTAAACTGCATTTCACAGTCCATAATTATTTAAGTAACAAGTAATCGAAACTGTATTTCAAGTGACTAACATTTCCGAAAAGCTTCCCCAAAATCTGCAGCAAATGGCAAAACACTGGGCAAATCTGAAATCATAACAAAGGGTGGAAGACACAGCATCAGTCTTCTACTCAGCCACTAAGAGAATTAAGCAAAAGCGATGCCTCCTGCCAAAGAAGGAAAAGGAGACAGACGGGGTTAGCCAGACTGCTACACAACAGCATTTTTGAACATCAACTCTCATTACCGTTTTGGTGAGTAGGTATCCCATTTTCCACATCTAGTAAGTTAGATGAGATAAACCCAAAGTTTACTTGCTCCAATCAAAGTAGACCTTCCCCTATTCAATATTTAACTGCATATATTTAATGGGATTATGTTTTGCACAGAAATACTAATTCCCATGCTAACCTTACTGTATTACACTGACTGAGATCATGTTGAGCTAATACCTGTACAAACCCAGAACAACCTAGTCCATCCCAATGTGTTTATAGTTACAACATAAAGGTAGGAAAGAGCAAACATACATCCCAACAGAGAAGTCTGAGGGGGCAATATTAACACTACACAGATAATCTCAGGTTACCAGCTGACCATCCGCTGCCAAGATTTTGTAGGTATTGCAGAGAGGAGACTTTAAAGAAGTCTTCTCTTGTGTCCTAACACTTTTCAATTACTGGAAGGTTGACTGGTTTGGGTTTTTTTAAATGCAAAAGCTTGAAAAAGCACCATGTTGCATGCCTACCTTGACTGAGAACATACTGTTGCAACCATTGGCTTAAAAAACCCACAATCCTTTGGATAATCCCCCACAAGTCCTGATTAAAAGTGGATTTAATATTATGAAACGAAGCCTAATTGTTCAAGACAACCTTGAGTTGTTTCTTACACCACACTGCCCCATCAGCGCACTCAAGATGACAGTTGCACTGTCAGATGTAGGATGAGACAGGCTGAAAGCAAGGTGCCTCTTAAACATATTCCTCCATGAATTAAAACAGATGCTTACAGTTCTTCCAAACCACGTCTGTTTCCTGTTCTATTTCAAACACACACTAAACACATGTAATGAAATGGAGTAGACATTTAATAAGTATGAGCTGTATCGATGGCCTATCCAACAAGCAGTCCTAGAACACATGCATTTTGTTTCCTCTGCCTAAGTCATTACTGATTTTACGTCCAGGAAAATTAAGGTATACAGGCAAAAAGTGGCTTCACAATAGCAGTGGCACCATTGCCACCTGCTGTCAGAAAGTATTCATGGCATCCCACAACAACCTCGCACATCACAACTGCAAGTTAGAGACTTTTAAAAAATCCAATTTTGCAGGTGTTTTGCCTGCATGTTGCTAGTTTTCTCTAGAAAGGGCACACGCAAAAAAGGTCCAGGGTAACCATGGCATGAAGGATCAATAATCACATTGGTCTGATAGTTAGCAAAGTCCACATTACAGTCCTGGAATACAGGAAAGAAGTTACCACCCCCTCAAACCACAAAGGATACAATAAAGCAGTGTCAGAGGACAGAGAAGCTAAAAGAGAAGATGATACAGTGAAAGGCCTGACATTTCACAGCCTGTTACTATTCCCCTTAATTACTGAACACTGCTAGAAACCTGGATCTCCAGAGCCCACGCAGCTCTGACTGCCCTGCTTGCGACACTCACAGTCCGTGGTTTTAGGGAGATAAAACGTGCTAAGTTTGAGTGGCCAAGCACAAACCTGAGAAGCGAAGAGATCAAGTGAAAGCACAAACACTACAATACAATGAGCTACTTCTAAACCTGACAAGTCACAAAAGATGCAAGCAGTGTCCTCGACTCCCACCTGTTCTTCTTCTACTCCAGAAAGTGTCAAAGTTACTTGAAATGTTTTATTTGTATTCATAAAGCGCCTAAGCAGTTTGGTTTTGGTTTTTTATGAACAAAAATATCAGCAACACATAGTTTATATAGACAATTATTACCCCAGGGAGCCTAGAAATAATCAGTGACAATAAATGGGTTCAACAATGGATGTACAAAGAAATAAGGAGAACATATTGGTCTAGGTAAAACAGACAGTGGCCTGAAAGCATCAACGCTGATGAAGACTAGATTGTTACATAAATCCAAGTACCATAGACCATCATGTTAGATTAGGCTACTAAAAATGACTACCTTGCCCATTTTATGCTAGATTATCAGAAGACTAACAGACTATGCTGAATCAAGTCAGAGGAAGTAGTTGGCCATCTAACTATGTGCCAGGGTATTTCATAGAATGGTTTGGATTGGAAGGGACCTTCAAAGATCATCTAGTTCAACCCCCCTATTGTCCATGGTCAGGGACATCTTTCACTGCATCAGGTTGCTCAAAGTCCCATCCAACCTGACCTCGAACACTTCCAATCATGGGGCATCCACAACTTCTCTGGGCAACCTGTTCTAGGTATTAGGTACTTAGATATCCTGTGCACTCATCTCATTCTACTCAGACTTCTATGCCAGCGTGGAATAACATGGAAAGTCAAATAGCATTGCTCTGAACCTCAACTTGCTGTGCATCTGGTGCCTCAGTCCACAATCTGTTAGTTTAAGGAGGTCCACAATCTGTTAGTTTAAGGAGCCTTTTGAGCGCATTGTTCCAATGGAAGGTATATTTTCTTCTCTACTGCTGTTTTTATGGCTTCTCAGTAAGTCAGTGAACACTCACATCCCACTGCTTGTTAACATGAAGTGCCTATCTGTTTGCAGTATCTGCCCATATGGCAGGCTGATCGGCAAAGCTTTCCTTGTAGGCATGCAAGGTTTAGGCCTTCGTTCCATCACCTGAGACTCTCAGCTCACAGGCACAACACATGATTCAGCAGGATGACCCCCAGGCCCATGTCTGAGGCACAGAGCCACCTAGAAGCCATCTCTGTTAGCTAAGCGACACAGCTGTAAGCATGCTGGTGGAATTTATTAGCATACTGAAAACATTTCACCACAATTAATTTCCCCCTCCCAAAGCACCCCAGAATAAGGGAAAAAAAGTTCATTCCTGCCATGTGTCTGCAGCACTGCTGATCCTTTCTTTTTTTTCTTTTGAGTTATACTAATTATTCCTGGGATATTTTCAGAGTATATTGTGACCATCCTGGCTGCAGTACAATTCTGAGTTAGTCTACTCAATCTTAAGCCTTTACCCCATTCTTAGAGCAAATGGTGTTTGACCGAGACAGCAGCTAAAGCAATCCACCTAAGTTAAACTGCACTTCTGGCTGTACTTTTCTTTGGTTTCATTCTCTTGATCACTGTCACTTTACACAGATTTTTAGTTTTCATCCAAATGAGTATTACACTAAAGGAAGGAATTACACTGAAATCAGATTAGACCAAAAGCAGAGGGCAAGTTTAACCATGTCTACTACTCACCAGCCATGCTTAAAGTATTTTCCACAGAAAGCAGTAATAAACCTACTCACAGACATCATGATTGAGAAAGACCAATTCCCTCAACTATTACCATTGACTTTTTTGATAAAAAAGTGGGGACTATATATAAATTAGTCTGGGGCTTTACACACAATTGTAATTGCACCAACTGTAAATTAACTTGAGAAACCTTTGGTTAACACCACAGTCTGCTCACGCTAAAGATGAAAATCAAATTAACAACAATTTCTTAGCATTATTGGTTCTATTCCTAGAGGAAATTACAACAGTGTAAGTTACACAGGCAGATGCCAGATGACTCCATGCAAGAGATTTCAATACAAGTTTTCGGTTTCCCTCTCTGTACACTGGAGAGAAAAAATTTAAGACATGCTACTAGACAGCAAACTCACTAAGAAGCTCCCCGCATAAGCAACCATTTGTGTTTAGCTCAGCTGGGAAAAAAACAACTAAAAACCCCACAAGAAAATCAATGTTAATAAATGCAAACATCCCATGCAAAAATCCTATAAGCAACTTAAGGGCAGATTTTGCCTTTTGTTGATTCCACTTTCAACAGCAGGAACGTTTGAGTTGAGGGACTTATTTTTATAGTGAATGAAGAGCTGAAGAATAATTTCAAATAAGCTCCAGAGTAAGAACTACCAGCCACTGTAAAATAAAAAGGGGGAGAGTAAGTATATACACAATACTAGTTCAGGCCCAGCGACTGATTCAAATACCTTCATAATATTCAGACAGGTCACTTCTGAAGCAATTTCTACTTCAGAAGCTACAAGATGAAAATTTTGTGTGATAAATTAAGTTGCCAAATGAAATGGATTAGCAATCAGTGAAATTGCCTGATGTCAGATCTGTTCCAGATTAGAATCCATCCTTTTTCCCCACCTGTTCATTAAGCACCAAGTTCAAGGCAACTGCAGTGACTGATTGCACATTAACAAGCTGTTTATGTGGAAAGGCATAGTTCAGCCACTATCTATACTTACACACTCGTTTAAGCATAATTCACTGATAATATATTCAGTTCCCAGTTTCAATACATAGTACTTCTATCTTGCTGTGTAATTTTGGACTTGAGAAAAATGGGATGCCTCTTAAAATTAATCAGATTATACTTCAAGGTCAAGGCCAGGAAAAGAAGAGCCCAGAAGAAAATCTGTTGCTATCTCCAGTTAAGAAAACTGGAGAAAGACATTGCTGTTACCCTAAACTACTTAAACATGGTTGTGAAGTCAGAAGCCTGAGGGAGGAAAGGCATATTTCATTAAGGAAAGTTGAGACTTAATATGAAAACTGCTATTTCATCCTCTAAGCCGAGTCATGCAGCGGCTCCAGTCGAAACCAGTCCTGCAACAAGCAAAGCAAACATGGCGTATTCGAAACCAAACATTTTCCAATTCCACACACTTCCAGTACCAGGAGGTATAGCAGGACAACTCTTACAAGTTTGTTAAAAAGATTCAGATGTAATTCACTCCCTGAAAACACCCTTGCCTCTTAAAGCAACTAAGAGATCCTCCCCTCTGCATACCTTCACTTGGCTGGCCCTGCACAATGTGCCAAGGAAGCTAAGAAACCTGTGCAGCATGTGTCTGTCAAACCACCATCCCCAGCTGAAGTGACTCACTGCAGATATGTAGATGGTCTCCTGCAGAGGAAACCTCTTCTTGAGCATTATGAGGTTCAGTAACTAAATTCCAGCATCAGAGGTTAGTAAAAAAGGGACACAAAAAGTTGTTTACCTATTTTCTTCACTAACTCTTCACTATCTATCAGAGTAAGATTTTACTTCCCATTTGTTTTCTCATACGGAAAAAATATTCCCTTTAAAAAGTGATAGTCTCTCCCCAAATTTGGGAGGATTAGAGACGATTCCAGCACTCAAGTACAGTTTAAAGGGAGCCATCTAGTTGCTATAACTGTAGCAACCATCTAATTGCTAATTTAGAAGCAACACTATAGACTTATTACCAGAAATATCTACTTGAATAGAACCGATCACCTTCCTTTTTCCTGTAGATTAAAGGTTTCTGTTCTCAGTACCATATTTTTGTACAGATATCCAAGAATATTTTTCAAAGCTAAGAAATAACATTTCTTCTAGTGTTCTGCAAGTCATCTTCTTCCCCCCAGTCAAATAAAAATAAGGATAATACTCCCCCGCCCCCCCCCCCCCCCAATCGTTTCCCCTTGATCTCGCTCCTAATAAAAACCTCAGTCACAAGCACATTAGTACATGCCTTATCTCAGAACTGGGCCAGTAAGATTTTTTAACAGGTAAGAAGTGAATGAATACCTGAGGTCAGCAGTGATGAACTGCTGCTTAAGGTATATCACGTATACAGACATACGTATCACACCCACTATGAAAATGCAACTCCTTTACTTCAGCTTCAAAAGTTACTGCGTATGATACAAATAGCGACATATTTTTCCCTATATTTATTAAAAATGCAGAGGAAATTTAGTATTTACTGCTTAGCTGATATACTATAAATGTTGCACAATTTATTTTTCAAACCTTACTGAGGCTTCTACTGCTTATTTCTGTATTTGGGATTGGCTGCTCTGTAAAAACAACATACTTGAAGAAGCCTAAAAGTGAGCAGAATAAGCTCCATGACTGGTAGACTAATCCTTTTTGTTTTTCCGACAGGCCCTGAAAACTTCAGTCAGGACCAGTGTTACTACATCAGACCCCACCTAAGCCATGAGACCATCATGTCATACCATCCAGACTTTAAATAAGCAGAGGCAGCAGGCAAGCAGACTCAGAGGGAAACTTTTTTCTTTTAGAGTCACAACTCAGGACATACACCACTTATTTCGTACTGCTGCTAAATTAACCACCAATGGAAAGAGTTGCTTGGAGAAATACCTTGGAGAAAGCAGCTCAAAAACATCAAGGTAGAGGGAGCTGGCGAGGCAGTAGGGGTGGTATTACACATTTTGTGGCTTTAGTATTCCAATATTATCTGAAACTATTTTTCTCACATAGCCCATTTGGTCCACAGAAATACTTTCTATCAGAAAATGCCTGCAGTATGAATAAAACGTGTCTTAAAAGAGCTGAGAAGAAAGGGGCAGAGGGACTAAACAACCTCCCTCTCGCTCCCCTAAACACACACACACCCTGAGCTCAGTTCCCGCCAGTTATTTGGAAGTCAGCTAATTGTGGTTATCTGGCTTCCAGATGCTTGAAGCATTTTTGGCATCAGGATGAAGTGACATTGAGGAATATTTAATTTGTTAAGGCGGCCAGTTATCATCGATTCACGCAGTAAGTACATGCCTCAGGGACAGCCCGTTCACATTCTTAGAGCATTAATACCAAAAGAGTAGAAAAAGATACAGGAGTAAAAATAAGATTTTTGTACAAATCTTACCTGAACCCTTAAAAAAAAGGGGGGGGGGGATTAACATAACAGGACACCTTAAGCAAAACATCAAGTTAAACTAATACCTGTCTGCAATGCAATCAGTAGCAAGGAAGTTTTACAAAACCATTCTGGAAGGATAACACATTTACAGAGGTAGATAATTGACATTGATTTTAGCAAAATGCCATATCAGCTCCCTTTTTCAGCTACCTTCTCCATTGTGCTGCATCTCTGGTTAACTCTCACTCTCTTCAGAAGCCAGAAAATAGATCCTCACTCTGATCATGAACGATTGCAATGTGGCTGTTTTGATATGGTTGTTTTGACAATGAGCAAAGACACAAACTTCTATTTCCACTGTTTCCAGAGTTGTCCTCTTTTAGCATAAAATATTTGTAAAACATTTTTGGAACATAAGTAACATTCAGTTTGTCTATTAAAGCCTAGGAGAAAGGGGGATCCTTTTGTAGCAGTGCTCAGTGATATCTTGGTATTTAGCTAGGTAAGATCACCATTAACACCTTTGTTAGCCTAATGAAAGAAATTCAGTTAACACTGTCTCATTTATATGCGAGGAAGTCAAAGGGGAGACAGAATTCAGAGCATAAGGTAAGCTACTAAATTTAACAGAAGTGTTTGTATAGTATAGCTCAGAAATAAACCTGGCCATACTCCAAAGAGTCATGCCGTTATGTGGATACCCAAAGGAGGGCATCACAGTATGAAGTCAGCACTATAGGCAAGTTACTGCACATATTCTCATGCCCCTGTTTAATCAAGTAAATCCATTGGTGTCTCATTTACGCCTCACAGGTAGGTATTAGGAAATATAAAAATTTTTTGCTAATATGTTTGTATCCAAATCTGGAGACAATTTGAACCACCTGGGACCCTTCCACAGCCTCAGAATTTGCCATACTATTCCCTTCACTGAAGGCATATTTTGTTGTTTAAGTCAATGTAAATTAAAATTCAAACGGTAAGTATCTTCCTGTTGCTTTAATTTGTATATGACTTGTTGTATGTTAAACTATGTATTACAGGAGGTAGTTAATGGAATTCCTAAATTCAGAGATAAAGTCTCAAGAGGGTCTCTTCCCTCCTTCCCCCTGCCAGTTGCGTGCCCTGGGTCAGGGAGGATGTCAGTCATTAACATTCAGAGTAGCCAAAAGGCTTCAAGTATGAGAAGAACTTGCACAGATTTACCTCTAAAAAGTCCGTCTCCTATTCCGTGTTCGACGGGCTGCACTTTACGCAACTTACGGACAGAAGCTGGTACAGTGGGGATTGTGTTAGTTACACCATAAGAACGTCTGCAAGATTGAGCTTTCCAAAGGAGAAACAGGACATGACTACTTTTTGCTTTATCTCTTTGAGGCTTGGATAATTTTAATTGCAGAAGGAAAAACAATGGAGTTCTTTGCAAAATTGTCAGAATGCAGAAACATGTTTTAAATACTATCTAAGAGACACTACAATTTCACTGAAACTTTTTTGTTTGATTTAAAAAAAAAAAAAGATCTCGGTGCAGCAAGTGGATTTTTTGCATAAATAATATAGATCTTGAACCGAAACATCCTCCTCGTTTAGCTTTCCAGCTATCCTCCGTGATAATTTTAAAAGGTTTAACTTCAAAAGAAAAAAAAAGTAACACTGAAACCATGAACAAATCAAAGACTTACACTTAAAATTCAATTACCGCATTGACATATAGAGAATATTTGATTTTTCAAGGTAACTATAGGTCAGTATTTTAATCTAAGCACATTAACAATTCATAATAGTTAATATATTATGCACTTTAGGAACTACAAAAGATTACAGAAGAAAAGGGCTAGGAGAATCTCAAAAACCAACCCGTACCAATGTCTCGACCTAGGACTGCTGCTACATATCAGCCTGATACCGTGGAGTATCGCTGTCCCTTCCAGTAAGTAGTTTTGCCAACATCTAATCTGAATCTCTCATTAAGCCCAAATCCAACTCCTCTAACTTTCTACTGATGTCTTCTGTAAGTAACAACTTCTTTCTTTTTGCCAATAGCCTTCCAGATACTTGAAGAGTCTTACGTCCCTCTTCAGGTCTTTCAATCTCAGTTTTACTGTGTGGTTTTGAGTGGTCTTTAATCCTTTCCTCAAAACTACATATTAATATGTGTTGATTTTAATTGGGTTCTATTTTTTATTTCTACTCAGATAGATGCATTCCTTACCAGGATGGCAGGCAAGCTTACAGGTAGGTAATGTCATCTGCAGCCTGGGATACAGGTTTTTGGACATTTCAAGAGAAAGAGAGAAAAACCCTTTAAATCAAGAAAAGCAAAAGTATTCCCATTCTGAAGCTAATCCGCAACCAGTTCCAGCCTGTAATTCAAGGGAGACATATGAACAAAGAGAATCTAAATATAAAATCGAGAGAAGTATGCTAATATTGACTTACTGTAGAGTAATAAAGTAAGGAAGTCAGCAAGAGCACTACTGGAAATGTCATCTTGAAAGAATCGGGAGGAAAAAATTAAAAGATTAAAGCTTCAGAGGCTTTGCCAACACAGCGAGGAGAGGATTGTGTTACTACATGGATGCTACCATATTGTTTGTCTGTAATTTGGAAAGGCTTTTGTGCATCAGTAAACTAGAAGATTAATTAAAAGCTTTTGCATGGAAATAGCATCCTCATTACTTGGAGTGCAAAAACCCATTTTGAGATAACTGAGGATTCTACCTGTATTCCACAAAACCCAGCAGCATGTCTCCACTGTAAAGTGGGGAGTTAAGCAGAGAGAAACATCAAACAATCCAAGAGAGTGTTTACTAACTTCCACACTGTACGAGCAAACATTTCTGTACTCTTTACAGAATGAGCCAGTATCTCCACACAACTTTTTAGTGTGGTAAGCCAACACACCAATTTTGGCCAATGCAACCTTGGGAATCTCTGCACTTTATTCCATCACAGACAAGATACTGCAGTATATTCCCTTCCAATAAATTAATAATCAAAAAAATTAGTTCTTGAAAAGGAATCAAGTCCTAACTTAAGGACAATGCCAGCCAAACACTAGGGGGAAAAAAGTTTCCAGCCTCAAGACACACAAACCATATTCTTTTCAAGGTGGGGAGTGCAGGCAAGATTTGGCTGGGGCGTGGTACAGGGGGAAAACTTCCCATAGTCTTTCCCAACCAGCCAAATTAGCTTAATATAACCCAGTGCACAAAGAAATTAATCGCACAGGCATTTCCCCCGTCCTCTTTCGTCACGAGAAGATGCTACGTGCAGTTCTTCACCTCAGTTGCACACATGGAGACATGGTCACTAAGCAAGAAGAGGTACTAAAACTAAACCCATCCCTGGAAACAAGCAAGGTCAGGCTGGACGGGGCTCTGAGCAACCTGATCTAGTTGAAGATGTCCCTGCCCATGGCAGGGGGGTTGGACTAGATGACCTTTAGAGGGCCCTTCCAACCCAAACTATTCCATGATTCTGTTTAGAACTCTGTAGGTCACAACGAAAAATTTGAAAGATACAGTCTCCCTGCAAGAAAGCAAACATTCAAGCCACATAAAATACAAATTCAGTTTTCCTATCACCTTATTGTTAAGGTTTTCACATTACCTAGCCCACAAATGACTCGATTTATAAAAACAGACTGGAATGTACGGCAGTAGCTTAGCATCAAAATTCAGCCTTCTACTATATCAAGTGTGAAGTCTCAGCTACTCAGGTCAAGTCAAAAGATGGATATAAGATTTTTTTTTCCCCCCCTTGGTGACCATGCTATTAAAGTTTCACAATAATCCTTGTCACAGGAAAGGCACGCAGGATGAACAGATGTAATATAGAGAAACTGGGAAAAAATATGTAGTTTCCAACAGATTTCCACAAAACATACCAACTTTATGCAACTTTTCAAAGTTCAAACTTGTAACGTGGCGCTATAAAGGATTTTCAAGACATAACAATGTAAAACATTTAACCACCTACCAGCATTAACGATGGCATCAACCTCAAGCAGTGTAATGTCACCTTTATAGAGAGAAACTTTCTCGCTCAGAGTTTTCTTCCCTTGCAGATCTTCTTTAGCATTTTCACCTACAAACCAAGAAAGCAGTAAAACCAGATTACAAACGTGGGTCTGAGATCACTATTTACAAGTCCAGAGCAGATATCAGCAGTTCCAGCTACACTATTGCTGTCAGACTGCAGCATCTTTCGGCTTCGCCTCGAGAGGGCACCGGTAACCCACAAACACATCAGCATTTCCCTAAAAATCACACTACTTGCTGTTTATTTGTTTTCAAATACAAGCTACTATGAAGCACTGATTCCTTGCCCACATACCATTTGAATAAAAAACTTTATTAATATACACATTTTCTGGAGCTAGATCCATCAAATTATTTTCTTTGGTAACCACAAGGGTGCAAATTACAAGAAATGAAGAATTAGTTAAGATAATCTTCCTACTGAAGCAATAATTTATCCAACCCAGAATTATTCCCAATGCATACAACATTTTCTGGAGCTAGATCCATCAAATTATTTTCTTTGGTAACCACAAGGGTGCAAATTACAAGAAATGAAGAATTAGTTAAGATAATCTTCCTACTGAAGCAATAATTTATCCAACCCAGAATTATTCCCAATGCATACAACAACACACAAGCACACCGTTTGTCAACGGCCCCAAAATTCAGAACTAGCCCTGGCAGCAGGTAGTACAGAGAAGAAAAACCTGAACAAAAACACCAGCAAATTTAAAATTTAGAGCTTTGCCACCTTAAATTGCTCAACTAGAAGGGGGTGTGTGTGTGCGTGAAGATATAACATCGGTTAGCTTTCAAAAGATTTGTTACAAAACAATGTTATAATAGGTCCCTTATTCTGGTAAACTTCTAACTTTTGCATCACCAATTCAATTCATTTGCATCATACTCAATCTATAACAGTTCAGTTACCTCAAACACTTCTACAAACACATATTGGCCAAAAGCTTAACCTAGTCTTGCATTGTTAGACATCCACATCATTAGCAAAGAACTAAGAAGAGAAGGAAAGATTGTTTAATTGATTTTTATTATTATTTTTTAAAATTAATTCTTTCCGACACAAGCCAAGTGACTCAAGAAGCTTGAGTTCATCTATTGGCCAGAAATAGAACTGAACTGTTAAAGTGACAATTTAAGTAGGAAACAGCTCCCAGTCTTCAGAACAAGTGAAGTTTATTTGTAAGTAAAAAACCTCAAGGGAAGATTTAGTGTGAAGGGAGAAGCAGTCCAGACCAGTTTGGCCCTTTAGTTTTTACAGCAACCTTCATTTTAATTAATTTCCACCAATTTGAGTATACCCACTCAAATTTGTCAGCATTACAAGCAACCATAAGTAGAAATAAGAAAGTTGCATTTATTTTAGATCTTGTTCTTCTAACTTCAGCACAAATGACTGGTATCAGAAATCATCGTTTATCTCAACCACTCCAAAATAAGTAGTCTCATTCCATTCTACTTTAGATCGGCTATCACATGCCCAGTGCAAAATCCATGCCACCTCCAGCAAAAGGTATGTTGCCGCTGTGATGTACATTAGCATAAAGGTAGTCTTGTATTCAAGTGTGTGTATTCAGGAGTTTAATTTCTGTATTTGGCTCCTAAAGTGACTATTCCATTGCCACCAGATCACCCTCAGTATCTTAACTAAAGCAAAGAATGTTTCTGTGGAAAGGTATCGAGTTTTTATTATCATAATACGAACCTTGTATCACTCTAACCTAAAAGTTATACTGTTCATCCATTTTTCCACAGAATATAACCATTGCAGTTAGCTGTTGAGTTGCATTAAAATAAAAATCAGCCTCTGTGACCGATTTACAGAGTCTGATTTATTACCTGCTTTCATGTTAACTGCATTCTGCCAGCAAGTAGGACAGTTGTTTTCCCTATCCCTCCCAGTGAGCGTCCTACTGGAGCTCTGCCAAATTTAAAATGCACACCATCATCCTCCCCCTCCACCTTCTGCCCAAGTTACTGCAAGGCTAGTTAACGTCAAATCAAACACGTTGAATTCTCCAAACTAAAACCATTTCGATTTGAATAGAAAGTACAGTTTGGATACTACAGTATTTGTGCCAACATGATACAAAAACAAATAACAAAAATCCACCAGGAAGAGCCATGAAGACAACAGATACCACACAGTAAAAAAGCTAATTCTCATTATCACTAATTTCTGAGTCAGAGGGAAAGCAGAGATGTCCCTTAGTCATTTCACCAGCAAGGACATCTAACTCTTTCTGTAGGGTGCCACACAACACGATGTTGCACACACCAGCACTGCCTCCCGATTTTCTATCCTCCACAGCCTTCACAAGTTTGCCTCTAGTTCTCACTCTTTGCAAGTATTGAATGTATTTGAGCGTGTTTCTCCTGAGACTCCTTCCCCACGGAAAACCATTAGTAAATTCACTGCCTCGTGAGGGGGGGGGGGGAACCAAACCATACTCCTATATGACCTACCACGTCCTCTTCAGCAAGTCCCTTACCTGCCCCACAGTTCTTGGAAGAGCCCTGATGACCACTGTCCTTAACAGTTCAGCAGTAAAAGCATATGCTGCCTTGTACATCTTTGATAGATTACCCTCATTCCTTTCAATAAAAGTCTGATTTAACAGAGGATTTAAGCTTGCACTTACTTATTTCGTTCTGGTTGTTACAGGATACTCAACACTGACAGAAGTCATGGAGAGCCAAGTCTTGTTCACAAAGACACTCAACAAGTCTACTAATACGCTGCTAATTACAAAAGTAATCCCAATATCATACAAATAGTTGTAGGAGAGATGACTTTTTCTATTGCCATCTGATAGATCTCTGGGACTGACAGACATAACTTCCTAACAAAGTCAAAACTGATATCTGATTTGGGATATTTTCTTCTTAATCAATTTAGTCATCTTAGCAGGGACAGTGAAGTCATTCCTGGCCATTACAAATAACTCACTTCCCACCTTTGTCTCCCATCTCTTCCTTTCATCACACGTATCTTTGTCTGCTTCTCAGATTAAAAAGAAACCTGCACTCATTTACTGCAAAGTTTCTTCCCAAGGTAATAATGAATCTCAGATATGTGAATAAGTATGGTAAGTCCTCAAATATGCCCAAGAAACTCAAATGCTGTAGGTATTATCCTGTAATTCATAGTAGCGTAGCTCAGCAAGGACAAACCAGAATTCCAGGGCATTGTGTATTTTGCAAAGGACGCACACCACATGTACATACTAGCACATCAATAAAAATCCTAGCAGCAACAGATTTACCTTGCACTCGTAGCGTAATGAGACTATTTCTTGCTCTCATTAATGAAACAGCTTTACATACATCCTCAAGAAATAAATCCTCTGAAGTGGTTGCTATGTAACCTAGTCTTCAATACAAGATACAAAACAGGAGTTGAGTCCCTAGACTCAGAGGTGTTAAGTTTTTTAGAGATAAGAAAGCCTGCTTGCCAAGCAAATCAAACTTTCGCATCTGTCTCCACATTGGTTGTCCAGAATGCACCTTAAAGGCATAACACCTGGAAAGCTAGGAAGATTCAGATATACTCCAGTCCTTAAAAAAAACCAACCACCCCCAAAAAACCCCACCAACTAAACCCACACTACATCAAGGCTATGACAAAGTCCATCTCAGTTTTAGATGGGGGCATCATAGACTCTGAGACAAGAAAATATTTTGTTTGGTCTGCGGCTATGAATGAGCAGTTTTCAGGACAAAGAAGCAAGCAGAGTAAGAGAGACTGAATTTTCTGAAGTACCTCCACAGGAATCCCAGCATAGCTACAATAAAATTTACGAGGCACTAGAAGATGTTTAAGACCATCCAGCTGGGCAGTGAAGACTGCCTAGGAAGGAAAGCTCCCTCCCTGCTGGAAGAACTGCTCCCACCTCCCTCATCCCCACAGTTCTCCTGGCTCACAAGCAAAACCAAACACATAGTGAGCACCTGCGCAAGAAGCCTGGATGCCTTCAGATCACTGGTTTTAATCAAGCCATGGTTAGTAAAATGCTAAAATAGCTGTTGAAATGGGACTGTGGCAGTCTTAAGCATGAGCAATAGCTTCTGCTTTTTGGGGGGTTTTATGCTTGTATACCCCCAGGGAGACCATTTCTGGGGCCTTCCTTCCCTCCAGTGCCCCCACCTCTACCCCATGTCCATCTCCATTGAAAGTAAAAACAGAGGCTTTTACTGGGAGATACTCCTTAAAAAAAAAAGAAACCCATGATGAGCTCTCACAAAGCAGTGATAGTCAGCATTAGTTTGGCCATCTCAATTCCCCCCCCAACTCTTGCACAGTGAATTTTGTCATTCATTTTTCTTCCTTAATCTCAAAATTTGCGCAAACAGTTATGTATGTTGTGCGAACAGTAGGATTATCAATGGACTCAAACTGCAGTTTAAGCACATTAACATTTCAGGTATTTCATTACAATTAAGTGTGCACATCAAAAGCAAGTAAACCTCTTTGTTTTGTTTAATGTGAATTTTATAAGGGATGTTATGTAAAGCCTGGCTATCTGATTTCTGAGACAGTACAATCCCAGAGTCTTCATCCCTGATGACTTCCCAGGACCAGTTAATGCCAGCCCTGCCTCTGGAATAAAAAGGCCCTAATTAATTTGAGACCTTGGGCTAAAAGCATCAACAAAGCAATGATGTCCCATACAGGTAGATTTCACAACTATTTAGAGCTTTTAGGTTCAGATGAATTCAAAGAATTAATTCGCACATAAAGAAAACTATTAAGGAGGAGCGTAAACGGAATATTCACAGACTTTTGAAATACCTTCCTAAATTCCACTCACAGCACAATAGAAACTATTGTAAAATGACTGTAGGCATAGCAACAGTCAGTTCAAGTCTATTCATTCGGAAGAAATGAAACTAAATTTGCAAAGTGAGACACTGAGGTGTAAAGCAACCCCACACACACCAAAAATCTGCATATTCACAAGCAGGCAAGGACCTAACAGAACCCTAAGGAAACACCCAACATGAAAGCAGTTCATAAGACCGAGTTTTGAATTTTTTCCCAAGTGCCTATTCAGCCTCTCTGCCAGTTTTCTGACCTAAATCATTCTCAAATTCTCCTCCTCTGCCTAACTAGCCCTAACACAGGTCTTATCCATCCATTCTCTGGGGTGATTTTGACAGGAAAAAAAAAATAAATAAATCAAGACACAACGCCTGCTAGGAAAATGTAGCAATATACTGAAAAATATCAAATACAGAAATAAAGCAAAAATAAAGACAGGTGTTTTGTTTTTTTTTTTAAACTTTAGTATTGCAAACAAGCTTACTGTAGCTCCTATCAGAAAGCAAAGTCAACAGCCACTAAATCATCTGTGTACCCACACACACAAAGGATAGAGTTGATCCTGTCACATCCTTCCCAAAATCTATTTCGTTTAGGCTGTTTTTAAAGACACACAACAGTGGAGACACCACAAATGCTCTAGATCCTCCTCTCCCCTGCCACCCCAGCCTCAGGAATGTATTAGAGTTGAAAATCTTCACCATGAAGAGTTGAAAGTTTTTGTCCCACCACCATTTTTCCCTCCAAATCCACCCCATCATCTTCTATCCCTCTGTCTACACAACCCAACTTCCTTTAGCTTTTTCTCCTAGGTCCCACCCTTTGAGCCTTTAGCCATGCTCCCAACACCTCTGAGCTCTTTCTAGCCACATCTTTCTTGAAGTATGAAGTTCATCCGCTGAGGTCTTAACGCCAAATACAGCAAATAAGCAGTCCTATCCCTCAGCTTTACTTACAACTCCTTCTAGCTCGCATCAAAGGAAAAAGGACCCTTACATCTTACACATATGCAGAAAAACTTATTAGATTTAGTGAACAACAGCTGCGCTTGGAAAGAAACGCATGAAGTTCTTCAGAACTAAGAGGAAAAAGGACTTTCAGAACAGCTCACTAGAGGGAGCCCCCATAAAGGCCATGAATATGCCTGGCTGATGCAATGGAAAAGGATGGAACAAACCTAACATCATTGTAAAATCCACTCCGAAACTCAGTCACTGCTAAAATATCCAGGATTTTAAAGTCTAGTACGCTTTAAAATAACTTAATTTTTGAAACAGCTCTCAGACATCCAATTACAGAAATCCCTACAGCAATACCAAAGAGCTTGCAACCAAAGGGAGGAGAAAAAAAATACAGCTGGAAGAGCTTCTGTTAAAAACATTTTTATTTTAAAACTATTTGATAATGAAAGAGCAGAGCACACACAAAGTAGCAAAAATAGTTATTAGAACCCCATAGTATAAAGCGATACCTATGGCAAAGAAAACGGCTCTTGGCACTCCACAAGCAAAAGCAGCTAAGAGAAGAAATCAAAGAACAAGTGAGAAGGATTTACAGCAGCTAGGCTCACAGGCTTGCAGTATTAGAGTGAAATTTTGTTTAACAAGTCAGACGACAATGTTTTTTTCCTCTAGTTCAAAAAAACAAGAGTAACAGACTGAATTGCCAGAAACAAAACTGAAAATGAGAGTTTCATCATTTATAGTCAGCTTTAGAATTCACAGCTGAAGGAAGTAAATTAATTCCAAGTTAAAAATAAATAATAAGTCTGCCCGCTACCTTTTCCTTAGCTACTAGTAGCTACAACAGCTACTAGTAGAAACATGTATTCCCACAAGGAAGGCTTCTCCAACAGGAGTCTATAACATGATCTGGAAACAGCACTGGTAAAAGAACCTGAGCAAGGGACAAGAGTCCCAGCATCGACCCCAGACAAGAGCCAGCCCTTCCACTCCTAGGAGAATCCTCAGGAAAGGCTGGACTGGGACACAGCTCCACTTTTCTTGGGCTGCGGAAAAAGCAAAGGAGTTGAGCGAGCTTTAAGAGTGCATCTGACCACAGGGAAAGGTACAGCAACCATTCTGCTACATACTCTGTGCACTCTTCTCTTCAGTGCCCTTGTGTTGGGTTTTTTTTTAATGCTTTGTTTTTACAAGTGTCTTGTACAGATTAAAAATGACAAACTATTAGCAATTACTAACCTCACATTTAACACAGCTTTCCATTCCATTTGTTTCTGCATTGGCTTACGGAGCATTAGAAAAGACAGATTGTAAGATCTGTTACATTACGTGCCTCCTTCTACTCCTACTAACCGTGGATGATTCTACAGGAAAAGCAATTGCTTATCTAAATCAAGAGAAGCATTATTTCCATATGTTCCATCACCAGGGGGAAAGCATTCACAGATGCACTCTAGTACTTCAGATCTGTAGTACAGATTTGCTCTATCACTTCTTGGACTTAAATGAGATCAGAACCTGAGCACAAGGAAGAAACATCTGTTACAGATAAATCACTTTCTACCTAGCCAAAAATGCTGCACATCATGCAAGTCAAAGGCACTCGATGATGAACACCAACACCTTCTCCCTGGCTGCACACACTGCCAATATGCTCTGTCTCAGCTAATTACAAAGTGGCATAATTGGATTAGCCGAGGACTGTAGCCAAGTACGAAGCTTATGAGGCATACAGACACCACGAATCACTGAAAGGATGAGGTTGGGTGGGACCTCTAGAGATCGTCAAGTCCAACCTCCCTGCTCAAAGCAGGGTCACCCAGAGCAAGTTGTCCAGGACCCTGTCCCAGTTGGATTTTGAGTATCTCCAAAGACAGAGACTCCACAACCTCTCTGAGCAACCTGTTCCAGTGTTCAGCCACTCTCACAGTAAGGATGTGTTTTCTTATGCTCAGAAAGAATTTCCTCTTTCAACTTGTGCCTGTTGTCTCTTGTCCTGTCACTGTGTATTGTCGAGAAGAGTCTGGAGCCATCTCCTTCACACCCTCTCATCATAAGTTTATAAATATTGATCAGATCCTATCTGGGGCATCTTTTCTTCAGGCTAAACCCCAGCTATCTCTCGACCTCTCCTTGCAGAGATGCTACAGTCCCTTAATCATTTTTGTGGCTCATCTGGTACATCAACTACACTTCCCAGTTTTGTACCACTCACAAATTTGCAGAGGTTGTACTCTGCTCCATCTTCCAGATCAGGAAGTCATGGTATCTCCCACGCAAGGTTTTTCAGGAGGTATGAAATATCCCCATCTGAGGATGTAAGCGTGACTTGATGTCCACTGGTTAACCGAGGAGCCCACATCCAATGAACCACACGGTAATTGAGTTCAACAGTGCTATAACACACCCCTCTAAAGCTACTGCAAAAAGCCCAGAACTAACTCACTTGGTTAACTACAGTTAAATGTAGTGATATGGCTATCAGCAGCCCACAAACAGGGTTGTAAATACTAGCCTCTACTTTTCAGCCACATGATTGAATGGGAGCTGTTGAAGACTGTGTTACACATTAAGAGAGAAAGAGTGGTGTACCATGAGAATTGATAAAAATAGCCAGTCAGTCCTAACAACCCACACAATGCTCATGCAAAATGCGGTTATTCTTGTGTTACAAGGATCTTGCATAGTCCTTACAGTGTTATGTTCCAGCTTTTTCCTCAGTCTATCCCACACAGCTCTCTATGTCCCCCAAAAACAAAACTGAGAGGCAAAAACCCCTTTAAGACTGGGAGCAGAGGAAGGAGAGAATGGAGAAGCTTGCCCTTTTTCTGAAGTTTTTGTAAAATGAGGGAAGACTTGGTATGGAGTGCAGAAGTACCAAAGACCAAAGTTTGAGAAAGCCGTAATAACAAACAAGGAGAACAAGAGAAGGAATACATTCTCAATTCTTATTTGTGATGCAACCCAGTCTGCAGGGACATGCAATTGTCAATTCATAAATCAAAGTTTCCTCACTTCAGTGGCATGCACAGTGACAGCAAAGACACAACATAAGTAGGGTGAGGCCCTACGGTATTTGTGTGTTTACTTGGAGTCAGCATCCAGCTGCTGTTGTTGCTAAGCTTGCTTCTGCTGGCTTGAGATTTCATGATTTAGGGTCCATAGGAATGGCTGCTGGTTTAGCTGTGACCCAGAAGGAGCTGTGCTTTATGTATTTAAAGAAACTCATTCAATCACTGTCTCGTTTGGTGGGGTTTTCTTTTAATGTGAGCATTCAGAGGGATTCAAGACTTTGTGACTATATACTGGAATAAAAATGCTGTTGGATAGCGTATTTACTAAGTTCTTGCCCAAGCCTGATTATCAGTACCTCAATCTGAGGGATAGCAAGAATTTCGATACACAGATCCTTCTTCCAGAACAGCAGTGTGCGTTGTACTGAAGTACATTAAATGGTCAACCAAGGTCACATGGAGGCAAGAACTACACTGCATCAACTCTGACTCAATTCCTACTTTATAACCTCCTCTACTACAGAGAACTTTTAATTAACAATCAAAGTTCAAAAGTTGAGAGGAAAAAAATATTACATTCTTGCCTTGCAGAAATATGTTGCTACTTTTCTGTAAAGCTAAAAGACTACAGGTGATGCTACTTCACTAGATTCCTTCAAAGACAAAGCAGATTGCCTTCACTGCAAGAGTTGTGTCTTGGTAATATCACAGCTTTCATACATCTATTCCTAGTTCCACCTATTCAAATCAATCCAGTACTTCCTGGGGTAACTACAAGCCTTCATCCAAGACTTACACTACCAGCAACACAGTATTCCTTCACTCAGCTTTAGAAACTAGCTGGAAAAAGAATGCCTTTTCATGAGCAACCAGGTGTTAGGTCTTCAGCAGCATCTATTTTATTTACCAAGAAGTGAAAACCCATTTTTAATAGGTGTGCACAGCACATACTTTAATTCTGCTTCATGCTGTAAGTTTATAGTGGGAAACCACAAATTCATTAGCTTTCATTCATTAGCTTACTAAGCAGTCAGACAACTTGTACTCTACATTCTCTGCTTTTTTAATTCCCTACACCATTGCTAAGCAACAGCTTCTCTAGTTTAGCATTACAGCCTTTTGTAGTACTTACCGTGGAGCTTGGAAATAAAAAGTTACTACCAGCAAACTATGAAGCTTCTGCAAAACTGTCAGCGAATATTTCACAGCATTGCCATTCAAGAACCTCTCTGCATGAGACATAGTGACAACTGCTTACCAGATGGGAGCAGGAACTTTAGTTTTCTAGTACCAGGGGACAGGTAGGTAAGTTTTTATGCAAGTACAGAAGATAATGTTTTCCGCATTAAGACATTAGGCTTGGTGGGTAGTGCTTACCTTGCAGAATTTCCCCTTCCCTACTTCCTGAGATACCACATGTAATTTGCCACCCTAGGAAACAGTAGGGCTTCAATCCAAACGGCAAGGTACAGAAGAAAATCTTCAGTATTTGAAGAGGACTCTACCAAGACCCATTAGTGTTGCGAGTCATACTTGCTTACTTTAAGGCCTTGAAAAATATAAAGTAATACAAACTCACAAGCAGTTACAAACTCACTAGCAGTTAGGAGAAAGATTTAGCTCTATCTTCTTCTGCATGTCTACCTGGAAAAAAGACACACCAAACCTCAAAGCCATTAAGTCAATATAGGCATACGTTGGTGTGCACCACCTGTTCTGTCTCCATTTAGTTATCTGCAATACACTTACAAACCTTCTCGTGTAAGAACTCTGGTAGCAATACAGAAAGGGAAAAAAAATGGAACTCTACTTTTTCTCTGAATAACTGATTCATACCCTCAGTGACAGTTTCATAAAGTCTGGGGTTTGCTTTCAGTTGATGTAGAATCATTAAGTATTCCCACAAAAGGACAGCACTGCAACACACAGTACGTTTGTATGAGAGCAGTGTCTTTTTTAAAAAAAGAGTACCTTATTCATACAGAAAAGATGACATTAAGCACACAGGAATAAATCCAATGCAGGCTGAACTTCAACTACAAATTGTATTTGTGCAGCAAATGAAAAACAAGTAACTTACAACACCTTTACAGACTAACCATCAGTACCAAAGAGAATCAAAAAGGCCCATATTTGCATAAACAAGCTTCTGTGAAAAAACAAAGGGCAGGATAAGGCAGATAAATGTTTTAAAGCAAGACAGATGTGCAACCAGTTCTACACTTTCTTCATATCCACATTATAGATGGACTGAGTCTTCTGGACAGGATCCTCTTGATAGAAAAGACTGCTCTATAGTTTAACTCAGTATTTGATCACGAACTCCTAGAGATGCTACTAGTGCAAAGGTGCATGTAGAGAACTACTTTGACTTTCAGAAATAAATGTATTGGCTATACCAGCACAAGGCTGAGAGGTTTAATTTTGTAAGACATGCATTCTATAGCACCCTGTCCACAAAAAGAGACAGCTGGAAACTTTGGAAAAGGCCCTTGTTCCACACACTTCTGCAAACATGCCAAGTCAACATGCAACAGCTGCAAGTCTTAGTACCTTTCCTGTGCACAAACATTATGCTTCCCCCTCCCCCCCATTTCAGTAAGAAATATTTCTTAGCGAAATGGAGCCACACATAAAATTGTAATCTCAATGGGTTTTAAAGCTGTGCAAAATAGAAGTTTATATTTAAACTAGATTGTTAAGCCTTCTCTCCAGCACAGAAAAGCATTTTCTGTACATCGTAACAAACACGTCTGTATGCAGCACTTCCTACAGGGCTGAGGAATTCTGTGTCAACTGGATTTTCCAATGGCATATCAGCTAGATGGCCTCTCACAGAGAAAGCCACATATCACTTCACGTAGGAAGTACTACAACAACTTATTCGGACATTAGTTGGTTTGTTAGAGACATTTCTACATGGTGAGCAGTTCAGCTCTAGTGAACCGAAAAAGGGAAACCCAGCTTATCTGGTTTCCAACGATTGGGTTTTTAACACATGTGTAATCAAGTGTTTAATTGTGCATGAAGCAAGTGCAGCTATGCATTAAAGTTAGTTAATATGATCCAAACAGACAGCTCAGTGAGCTTAAACTGTGTCAGTGATCCCCCTACCTTATCAAGGGAGTTAAACCAGTATCCTTATGCGGTGGTTAATTTTCAGACTTGATGCAAGCCTCCCACATCCAGAGAGCAACAGTTGACAGGCCTACCCTGTGTGATCGCTAATTATTATTAGCCCCAAGCAGCAAATCCTAGTTGAAGCAATAGTTCAGCACCTCCATAAATGTCTGTCACATCTAAGCTACAGTGAATTAAGACAAGCCATACCAGTCTCTTACTGTCTTACCAGAAGAGGCTCCTAGTCTTCTGCAGGACATCAGCTTGTTCCACCTACACTTGAAGACATCCAAAAGTCATGTAGGTAGCTGACAGGGCAACAGGTCTATACTAGTAAGCCATGATAAGGGTACAATTTAACAGCTTGATCTTGGCCTCAACCTAATCATAGACACATGGCTTCTAGTCAGGCTGACACATTGGCTCACATCAGTCTGCAAAAGATATGCCACAATCCATCATAAATTACAGATTATGGCTTTAGCCAAGCTACCATACTGAGCAAGACTAGAAGACTTACTGAAACTGTCTTTGTAGAGCAAGAAATTAATTTGGGGATTTGATCTTGCAGTCCCCCATGCTCAAAAGGAGCTCATCCTTTATACACAAAAAAGGGGAAGGGAAAAAATAATAAAAGGAGAAAAGACATATACATAAACACAAATTACTGGAAACCAAGATGTATAACTTATTACTTTTCCCCCACATATGTTAAACTATCTCACTCAAAGAGTTACTATTCTTCTTCTTTCCCTTAGCAGTCTTGAATATGAGACAAGTCATCCACTGAAAAAGTCCACACAGGAACTTGAGAAACCCTACACTTCCTCAGCAATTTCTGAGGAACAGCACATACTGAGTTAGACACAGCATCACTGCTGCTAAAGCCATCCTTCTTCACAATCTGAACGAGCCTACCAGCTGACAGCACACTATCTCATCTGGACTTTCAAACTCCGGTTAGTACTTCCTTAGGGACGTCTGTACAAAACTTCAGCACACAGTGATGTTTAGTAGCTGCAAAAAAAGGATTGTTTCTCATATTGCATGGGACAAAAGCTTGGGAATTATTAATCTGGTCAACCCTCGTGTCACCAGCACTTAAACATAAGAAATATTCTTTCTGGCAAAGACGTGTTTAACTTCCCTTTGCATCTCTACCTACTATTACTCTCTAAGACACATTAAGAGCTTGCAGAGCTTCAATAAGAATACTAATTTATTGTCGAGAGCAGCATCCTTTCCTACAGTTAACTCTCGCCCCTCGAGGAGCTGGCTGCCACTGGAGATAAGAGGGTGTTCTCAGCTGCATGCAGAAGGGCCACAAAACAGTAACTCTATCAACCTGTATAAGCTTAATGCTGTGTGGAAGTTAACTTGTTAAAAAAAATAATCATGGAACAGCAGCTTAAAAAGAAGTCACCATCTTAATTACATCAAAGACAAGTGATTTACTTTCTTATAGAGAGGATTAGCCACACTGGATTATGTGTTCTTAACCTATATAAACAGAACTGATTTTTTGCTTTTTAATAATCATCTCACACTTGCTGGAAGCAAGATTTTTTTCAGTTTTTCCCCAAAACATTTTAAAGAAAACTAACGCGAGCATCATTTCTTTGACAGCTAATCCATCCTATAAAGGTTATACATGTGCAGCTCACCAGGCAGTTACAAGGTCAATTGAATACATACTGGATCTTTTTGTTTACTGTAGCTTTTTCCCCCACCGTACTAAACAGACTGCTTTATCCACTTATATCAGGGACATCACTAACTAGATAGTAATACTTGCCTCTAAAAACAAACCAACCCCCTCACCCCACGTTATTTCTCAGTTTACGCTCAAGTAAGCTTGCACCTGAAGAGCTTTTCCCATCTCTGTGCTGTGCAAGGCTATCTTTGGAAAAGAATAACCGAGGTGTACGTTTAGGAAGACAGAAAGGTGTGTGGGGTCAGCAGATCACATGGTCAGATTTGTACCACTCTGCAGCTCTGCATCTGTTCACAACAGATCCCTAAAGGGCAGCCAAGAGTCTGGGAGAAGCAGAGCACGCAGGGCTCTGGTTACTCCCTATTGCTCTGGCAGCCTTTGATAACGTAAACCACCTCAGCCTTAAAGTCACTCCGCATTATGCCATGGGCATGCAAGACTCCTGGACACCTTTAGAACAGACTAATAAGCTGCAAACATGGTTTGCTGTTGTTACCACTCCTGTTCCTTTGCCGCTTCCTTAATATACGCATGACATGGACAGACAACAGAAATGAGCAGACAGACTTATAGCCACTTCATTTCCTAAGTATTCAAAATACTTCATTACCACGATCTTCACACAACTCACAGAAGCCACAGATGTTAGCCTTTTAGTGGAGCTCCCCCAGCTATTATACACAACAATTAATAAGCAGTGAACTCCACATGCATCTAAATGACACAGCTTTCTAACCTTAAACACACTAGTCTTCAAGAGACCTCGTGATAAAATGTTTAACGTAACAGAGCAGCATGCCAATATATGAAAAGTAAGGACAAAACTAAATACAGCACTGAGTTTAAGCGAAGCTGGAACTCACATTCAAGGCCACAGCTAATAGCAGGAGATCCTGAACCGCAGCACACAAGTTATTGTGGTTTTCTATGTGAACTCAGCTGAAAAACTGCTGTACTGTGAACTTAACCAAACAACGAGTTTCAATAGCAAAAGCACCATTTTCATTGACTGACAGATAGCAAGCGTCACACTGAGCTAAGATGTCTCAATTTACTTTCATCCTTGTCACTCAGCTAGAAATCTGTTCTAAAGACAGTTGTTAAAGTCACTATAAGAAAAAAAGATAATACCAGCTGATGGACTTGTTTTCTTGGTGGGGGGATGGTCTTGAAGCATACTGGTTTCACATAGCTATTACAGACAGAACTCGCTGATTGTCGGGCAATTTTTGACAATCTTAATGTTCCAGTAGAACATAATTTCTTTTCCTGTATAACTCACTGAAAGTAACGAGTGGTTTGGAGAGATGCTATTTCTCACTTGTAGACATCTGGCTGAATTTCACTGCAGCTTAGTAGCGGCATTACTTTCCAAAGGCTGTTTGATGATCATCACACCTTGATTCCTCATTCCCACAAGACAGATATTCACATCAAACAGCACCACATGGAGATGCTCTGAAGAACCCAATATTACCTGTGGTTAGTTAACCACCTCAAGAAATGCTAGTCAACGGAGCTCAGTATTACCACACATTTTCTTTTCAGCATGAAGGATTTTGAGTGGCTCATCTAGATGCTTTGTCTCTATAATCTTGTGTCAACTCACTGTGACTATTTAGAAAGCTACAGATTCATAGTACAAAGATGTTTTTATTAAATCCAAACCTTACCATTATACATAAAACCCTCAGTGTTAAAGTAGATTAATTTGAATACAGTTTGAACCATATCATTTTCTAAAAATATAGCAGATTAAGAAAATCCAGAGGCTGCCAAAACACCTAATCATACTTCCAAGACTTGCTTAAAAAGAAAAAGGACTGCAGACATTCATGTCATTTAATCTTAAACAAAAATAAAAGACTGAAGACACTCAGTTACTGTGTCCCTCCATTTTAACTTCATCCATTCAAAAGTACTTCTTACCATTAGCAAAGATCTTTTAAACCATCACCTGAATTTGCTGTTTTCTTGGCACTGCTGCTATACCAATGAATCCCAGAGGCTGTGAGAGTCAGCAGGACTGTCAGCTGCCTTGAGTTAAACTATATAATTTATTCCATTTTCTGAATTATCCCATTAATACAACAAAACAGGTTTTGCATGTCACCAGTAGAAACTCAGTGACAACAGAATTCCCGAGACCATGATTTTTCGAAAAGCTTTCAAGAAAGTTTTCTGAAGTCATTTCTCACATTCCCCACTAAAGAGTAAAGACATCTTTGGGAATAACTGTGTACCCAAGAAAAAGCTAATATACATATTTAACTTAAAAAACCACTCTAGTTATTCATCTGCATGGTGGCATTTTATTCACCAAGCATCACAAAACATAAGTTACCATTGCTGTACAGGATGAGTGCCTAGCATAAAGTGGTATATAATAAATAGCATTGAAGTGAAGGTATACAAATTCCAGAGCTTCAGAAAACAAGTCCATTATTCGCACGTTGTCAGGAGGGAACGCTACTTCAAAGTACATAACAGAACAGATGAGATGTGTCTTCCTTTGGTATATCTGAAGGATAAGTGGGAGGAACGATGGATTACAGTATATATGTACTATCCAGCCCTGTATGACAAGATTATCCTTCATTTCCAAAGTGGACAGTTCCTCATTTCCTTAATAAATGCAGTTAAAAAAGAAAGCTTTTACGTTTACAGAATTACTTCAAGAACAAGAACTTTTTTCCCTTCCTACCATCCCCTCCAACATTAGAGAGGACCACTTGTCAATAACAGCAGTGAAAAGTGAACAATGTTATGATATTTGATCTCTTGAGGTCTACTTGTGCAGCCTGGCAAGCTGTATGCCAAAACCCAGGGGCGTTGACAATGTAGTCCTTCTGGAAATGCACGTGCCCATGACAGCTTGCTTCCCGCAGTTCAGAGTGGCAGGCACCAGGCTTAGTCCCTGCATTCCACATTACGCCCGCCTCAAAAAACAAAATCAAAAAGTAACAGAAATATTGACCAGGTTCCATGCCAAAACACACGCCAACTTAATTTCTTATGGCTAGTCATTTCCATATAAGGACACCTGCAAAAACTGTAGGTTTGTTTTAGTCACAGAAGAGCAAAACAAAGACAAAAACTATACACAGCTGCTTTCAACTTGCAAGTGTTTTCAAACACCTTTGCTGCTATAAAAAAAATACAAGGCCCTTGTCAGCTGCCATTCAGAATTCCCTAACTTCACTCCTCAGAAGCCTTTACATTGTTACACATCCCTGTTAAAAATGCTTCCAGCCTTGCCAAAATTTACCTTAACACCAACTTATTCCAAGCTTTACTGGTTTTCTTCAGAGTTTAGTTCTGAACACAGCTTCATACCAAAGGGTGGAGGAGGACAAGTGGGGAAGAAACACTTTCCTCCACAAACTAAGGTATGTTCTCCAAACTTGTCAACAAAGAGCATGCAGAATTATCATGGCGATCAGGTTGGTTCCTTCCCAACAGGAACCTTTTAGGTCATTTCAGTTTCAGCAGTTCTGCACAGAAACTTTTCAATAATCTCCTGTTAAACTTCCATATAACAAAAGTGTGCCTAACTGGAATCTCCTAACACTCTCCAGTGAGTCATCTGCATTTAAAAATGAGTACCATAAAGCTTTTGTATTGTTCAAGCAGTTTTTCCTAAGAGTCAGTACAAAGATTTGTGCAGTACTGAACACCCTTAATTTCCAGTTGAGTATCTACAGGGACTATTGCCGGCCCAGATGCTCTACCCTTCTACAGCTTCTTACTCCAGCGGCTGGCTGATTGCACCTGCTTCACTGTATTTGTTCTTGGTTCCTTTCTTGATTTCTCCTCATCACTCTTCCTGAACAGCCACTCCACGCTTTACTAATCAGTCATTTTTTTCCACTGTATACAGCGTTGGAAGTAAATGGTAAAGAACTTTTTCCACATTCCCCATCAGTTGCTGTCTTGGCTTGTCAAGCGTACAGATAATTATTCTTCCCCCCTCCCCCGTCCCTTCAGACCTCTTCAGTTTGTTACTGCAAGAAGTAGCCTTTCACTTGAAGAAAATACCAGAACTTGGGCAGGGCATTGTCAAGTCATTACTGATTTCATCATACCTGGGGCTTCAATTGCTCTCTCCAGAGTCTTGTTTAAGTTGTACCAGTTGCCCTCCATATGTCCCAGTATACGGAACAGAAGTTCTCATCAGCAAGACGACTTAAAATCTAGTTTTTTGGTATTTCAGCTCAGAAAGACAGTTCTTGCACACTCTCGATACCCTCAGAGTGGGGTCAACATTTAAGGGAAATAAAGTTTGAAACAGATGCAGTAACTGTCACATTAATATCCATATTTAATTGCACTGATCAGTTGAAACATGGAAGCATTTCAGCAGCCTAACCTTCTAGAAGTTCACTATTCCACATGGCTTATTTACAACAAATACTCAAAGAAAACAAGTGACTACAGATATTTTCTCCTGAACGTACAGTATAACAAAAGCTTCAAGCAGCAGAGAATAAGTGTTTCAGCACAACTTTTGCCTTCCAGCATTTTTTGCAGTGTACTGGGTACTAATAGAGAAGAATACAAAAGCAGCTACAAGAAAATAAATTCACCACTGCCATGATTCAATACCCACATATTAGACACTGACATTTTGCTTATGTGAAGTGTAACAGCAATCACAACGTAAATCCACACCTTGTCACATTCAGCAGCCCAAGTAATACAAGATCTGTGAATTTTAGCACATTACACAGAATCTGAGAGCAGTTAGAATAAAAACGTAGTTTAGGCTAGAACAGATAGAGAGTCTCCCAGTTAAACCACATGATATACTGCATATCCCCATGTACCACAGGCCTCCAAAATGAACTTTGGAGAAGTCAGGTAATATTTTTTATTTGTATGCAGCCTTTCTTTTCTAGATGGACAGGCTTCTTGATGTTGTAAGATATAAAAGACCTACTCTAATGGGAGAAAGAGGTCTATAGGTACTGTTGTAATACAACTACTCACCAGCGTTGAAGAGCTCAGCAACCTCTGAGATATTTTCACTTCAAAAGTCATTGAAAATGCTTTTAGGAGTAGATGATAGCATTAGTTGTTTATGACAATGGCATCTGCTAATTTGTCAGCTCGTCCAGATTGTACTAAAAAAGTGTTACAGCTTTCCCATTTTATTAGAGACAGCTGATTAGTTTCAGGCCTCATCTCACCTGGAGTATTATCATGAAGACCATGTACACCTGCAGCCACAAGATTACTCTACACATCTGTCCACACAGGCCAGTACTTGCTCTTAATAGCAAGTGTCAGAGAACTAGTCCTCTATCTGCAGAAGCAGGAAACACTTTAAGTCTCATAGTTAGATCCCCTTCCAAAAAACACAAGCTTCAGCCAAGTAAGATATCAAGACATAGAAAGGAAAAAGGAGGAGGAAACCAGCTCAGAAAAAGTCCCTCTTCCGCACACTCATGTGGATGGAAGAACTAGACAAGAATGAGGCACTGCTACAGAATTTACATACAGAAAACAGTTCTCTGTGTAAGCGAATCAGATTCTCATTTTTGGTCAGCCTTCACTGCAAGTACTTAGACAACTCTACTGGTGATCATAACCATGATAACACTGCACATGCTAAGAGAAGGGGCTTTAATCCAGGCCGGGCTTATGTTCCTTAGCCCAAGAAAGTAGGCAGGACCATGAGTAAGAAATGCTGTTTTCAAGAGAGGCTTCAAAGCCAATCTTCTCCCATTTCTGGATTTTCAGAAAACAACAAAACTTGCACAATCCCCCTCTGCTTTTCAGCCACCTACAAGAACAACACTGTTTTGCTCAGATTCCCCATACCATTATGCTCACTAAGTTTCAAAGACAAAGTTCATTAGGCATGGCCGACCGTTTGAGTATCTGAAAAGTAAGACTCATGCAGAGAATAGCTATTTTACACACTTAAGGGTATCAGTGTTATTATGACTCTGTCTGGGGACACTTGCAGAATTAGTGGAAACCAGTGAGGCTTTAAGAAATTTTCTTGGGGTTCCCCCCCCACCCCGAAGCTCCTGTCGCCACGTTAGGCTGCCACTGTTAGTGACAACATGGGTTCTAAGTCTTGGCCCTCTTAAAAGTAACTTCAGATCAGGAAAAGAGAATGGTCTATATTTTAAAAGATTCCCCCGTTTTACTTACCACCACTTTCACTCTTACTTTTTAAGTCTTCCATCCACGTTGGAATATTTTTCAATGCAACATAATCCCTTAAGTACTCTTTGCGTCTTTCTTCCAAGGTCATCTTCAGCAAACGCTCTGTTCAGGGGAAAGAGGAATTAAAAAAGTTTTGCAAGCTTTCATATATTCTTGCACATTGGCCAAGTAGTGACCAATTCAGTGTCCTTGATGCAATTAAATCCCATTTGAGAGAACCGAGCACGGGTGATTCAATGAGTTACAAGTAATAGGAGCTAAACACAGCGCATCTAAACGACTGCATGAGCCTATTTCTGGATATCCCAGTTCAGCAAAAAGAAATGCCTCTTCACCGCTCTCTCAACTGTCCAGACTTCCTCCCCCCCATCACTGCTGCACCTCTTCTTCCTGCCACTTTAATTCAAGGATCAGAGAACTAACAGCAAGTTTATGAAGTAGGGAATTGTTGTTTTATAGAAAGTTTTCAGGTATTAAAGTCTGTTCTTTAGGTTCTGCATTTGTAAACCAGAACTTTAAAAAAAGTTAGGAAGATCAAAATCGAAACATTTTTACTGAAACGAGTTTACTAATGCCAGCAAGTAAAGGCAGGAGCATAGCACAAAATTAACAGAGTGCTACTACATTACAAAAGAAATTAGAGCTAAAGCAAATGTTATGTCACTTTCTAGATGGCTGGGGTGATAAGAAAGGCATTTTTGTTTGGTTTTTTGTTCTGCAAACAATGTAATTTTCAGCATGAGAAAGCTGCTGTCATTTGCTTTAGACACATCCAGTGGCATTTAATCCCATTTTGGGCCAAAAATCAGTAGCAGTAGAAAATACTAGGATATCTGTTAGCTACCCAAGAGTAAGTAATACAAGTATGTAAGTTTGACAAACTTTGGCTGAACATAATCCCAAGTGCTAGGAAAGCCCACTGCCATCCACCGGCTAAACGTGTTTCTAAAAAGCAGACCAGGACCAGCATGAACTGCATCTTCTGGATTTAAAGCGCTGCAAAACAGAACCTGGGTTTAAAGTGAGCAGCATGGGTTAAGCTTTAGAGATTTTTATTTGAGCAGTAATATGACACACTTGGTTACCCCACTAAAACACATATGGACAATTGTTTTCTCCTGAGAAAGTCACCATGTCTTTTTTCAGACATTTAGTGAAAAGTAAAGTCTCAAAGACTGTACAATTATGACGGCTACTGCCAACTTCACTCTTCTTCAGACCTTGCTATAAATGCAAGATGCAGAGCTTCTCCCCTTCCAAAGGAGGGGGGGGGGGGGGGGGGGGAGACTGTAGAGCATATCAGGACACCCATATGCTAAGCAAGTTTCTGGATCTGTTTTTACCAGTGGCACTGTATTACTATTAGCATACTAATAGTTTTTCTTGGCATATTAATCAGTAATAAATGCTCTTTGATGATTCAAGAGTTTTTAGGGGTGTAGGGGAGGGCTAGACCCATGTTATTTGTCTTTGGCATAAAGGACTAGATGAACATGAACAGAATATTTTTGTCTCAAGTTGAAGGAGCAGTGAGCGAGTTAAACATGGAAACTGCTTCTCAGATCAAACCTTAAAAAAAAAAAAGAAAATCACTTTCACTGAGGTTTGGGTTTTTGGGGGGTTTTTTTTGCAAAATAAAGTTTGCTTTATTGTTTAAATGCAGGTTGCAGTCAGCACAGTCCAAAAACCAAGGGCAGGTTTTGAGCACAGACTCCTTTATCAAAATAAGTTTATTTTGATATTTTTTGACAGTATTACTGATTTCTTCAGTTGAGAAAAACACTTCTCTCCCATTATTCAGTCTTGGTATCTTAATTGGCTATTTACAAACGGAAAAGTAAAGCTAATGTGATTACGATTGCCATTATGCACAACAGATATGCACTTAACTCCACTACTTGATCTTCAAGCATACAAAACACCAAGTATTTAACATGCACGTTACAAGTACTACAGAAAGGCAAACCTGAGAGTGTCCGTGTGTCTCCGCATGCCAGGTTTGAGGGACTGACAAGCAGAGGACGTTTGACTGCCTTTTGCTGAAGCGGTTACAGGGCCAGTTCTGTGCCTTCAAAACACAAGTTCCTCTCTACAGGAAGGTTTTATAAAACTTTAGTCTTGCGAGTCAGCAGTGAGAATTTAAACTGAGTCTTAGTTATACACAAACCTCCTGAAAGATGCTTCCAACAGCCTGAGCTGCAAGTAGAGTTTTCTGCATGTAGCTTTATGAAGTGCCTTTGAAAGTTTGCGGGCAGACCAGTCCTGGGTCTAAGACTCTGAAATGAACTCCAGTCCCGCTCCTACTCTGTTTCAGCTGTCCTCAAGCAAGATCCACCCTGGGAGAACGTGGACCAACCCTTAATTACCAAGAAAGTAATTAAGAAAAGCAAGCGTATTGTCAGTGGGCTTGAACTCAATATTTAGCAATCAGTGCTTTTTTCTTTCTTTTTAAGAAGAAAGTTCTTCAGAATATAAAAGGCCGAGAACGATTGCACTCAGACCTTCATGGGAAGAGTAGAACCGGTGAACACAGCCAGCTTTACAGGGGGGCGGGAGTACCTGGGAAAGGCAAATGCAGACCTAACAAAAGATTTGATTTCAAAAGTACAACCTGGGTAGGAAGGAAAGAAGTTGGGCTTCTATAGTTTTCCTCTCTAGTAAAGAAGGTACTTGGTAAGAACAGTCACACAGGGCTACAAGCTGAAGAGCAATGGCAACAATAAATGCAGAAGTTTTTTCTGCCCTCCTCACTCAAAATACCCAGGGCCAGCATCATCAGCACGGTGCTGGAAAGCAGTTACTGGAGCAGAAGACTGGCAAATGCTGTTCGTTCTCACTAGGCAAAGAGACGCTGAGTTCTGGCCAGCTAGCACTCACAAACACGCTTCCCTGGATAGAAAAGTCTCACCGGCAGTCGTGAGCTCTGGTTTGCATTCAGTAACATCACCGTACTGATAGAGACCACCATCCTCACAGCTGACTAAGACAACAAAAGCGTGCCTGCATCTCAGGTTTCCAGCTTACCCTCCAGCCCCTCCACTCAGCCCTCCTTACTGAGGGTTCGAGTTCACGTGCCAGGCTATGGATTCACACAGACAGCAGCAGAGCTGGAAGAGACAAGTGGGAGTAACAGGAACATTCACCAGAGCCTACCAGAAACCTTTCCCCATCTGCCCCCAGCACCAAAACAGCATTTTTTGAAGGTAACGACATACAGCATTAAGGACCTGAGTAGGGAAAGTCAGTTATAGTTAATCTCACATAAGCAATGCCTGAGAAGATTTAACTGTATCTTCTCTGTTGAAAACAGAAATTTAGATGGCTGGTAGAAATTTGTTGCCTCACCTTAACTACAGAAACATGCTTTGTAAGACAGTTTTGAAAGAAAAAAGTATGCAACAAAACTCACTTCCTTTGAGAAGAGTTTGACAAGAGCAGCTAACCTACAGAAAGATCAATTTATTTGTGTTTTAACAATTTTCCTTAGAAACGTGCACTTGATTTCTTCCACAGACAAAAAAAGATGAATCCTATCCTTCGAACTAGTCTTCTGCCTTCTTGGCTTGAAACATACACGCAGGCATAGGGGTGATGGAAGACAAGAAAGAAAACTTAAAATATGACCCACTGGTGTGTTTTTGTTTTTCTTCCTCTCCTGGTGTAAAAACACCAGGCAAGAAGCATTTCTTCCTAGCCAATGTAAGTATTATACTTCCACTGTGGGAATTTCTCTTATTTTTTACATTGCTCTCCACATGCTCAATATAAAGTATCAAAATGGCAAGGTCTGCATAAAATGCTGGTCCCATGGTTTTCATGCTCTGGAGTTTGACAGTGGGGTTCTATAAACTGAGACTACACAGGGTGGGGATCCTTAAAAAAAAAAAAAATAAAAAGAAGTATTTCGGGGGGGGGGGGGGGGGGGGCGGGCCGCTCCGAGAGCCCCCATACCCCAAACATTTCACCCCGGCTGATCAACACTAGAGGCTAAACTCAAGCGCATTACACCAGTGATACCAACAAACCATATTTTTCCTGGAAAACATACGCGTTAAAACGAGAAAAGGCACGTTTCGACGGCATGCGCCTAACTTTTCGGCCTGAAATACTTCCACAAGGTGACTCGGGGGCGGGAAGCTCTCAGGAAAGGGACTGTTTCCCCCCCCCCCCCCGCCCAGCCCCAGGGCCCCGCTCCTCACAGGCAAAGTTAGTCAGCGATAACCGAGGTGGAGGGGAAACACCCCAAAAACCCGCACACCCGGGGTCCCCCCCCGCGTGTGCTCGGTTTTAGGGTGTTTCAGGTGGGAGACCCCGGAGGCAACGGCGGAGAGCACGGAGCACCCCCCCCTCCCCCACCCCGTCACCTCAGCCCCGGGCGGCGGGAAACGCCGCCGGGCACCCCCCGGCGAGGCGGTGGCGGCTCTGAGGAGACGGGACTGCCCCCCCCGAGCCCCCCTCATAGGTCAGCGTGAGGTAAAGGCGGGAGAAGCGGGCCCGGGCCCGGTACCGGGCGACGGGAAGGGCGGCAATACCTTTCTCCTCCCGCCAGAGCTTTTTCCGCTTGTTGCCGGGGTACATGGTGGTGTGGCTGGCGGCGGCTTTGAGCTGCAGGTTCCCCAGGCTCACGAGGGGGTGGATGAGACGCCGCGCCAGAGCCGACCGCTACCGACGCCGTGCGCCGCTGTCTGCTGCTACTGCTCCCCGCCGGCTTCGGCTCCGCGCCCGCCGCACGGCTCCGCACGGCGCCCGTCAGCTGGGTCACGCCTCGCTCTAACCCGACACCCCCGCAGCGCCCGCCCCCCTCCCCGCCGCCCGTTGGCTCCGGCAGACGCCGCTCAGCAGCCCCCTCCTCCGCCCGCCGCCGCTGCCGCCGCCGCCGGACCGGGCCCGGCGGACGCACCGGCCAGGGGGCGCCTGACCGCGGCGGCGGGGCGGACGGCGGCGCTGGGTTGTGTGTGGGGGGGTGGTTGTGGGGAGCCGTCGGGCCGGGCAGGTGTGGTGGGTGCTTGGGTGCGACAGCGGCCGCTCTGCGCGGCGGCGGCGGCGGCAGCGCCACGCTCGGCGCCCCCGCGGGGCGGGAGCGGGCGGGCGCCACCCCCCCCCGCCCCGTCCCGCCCCGCCCCGCCCGCCGCCACCGCCCCCCGCCCCGCCTCCTCCGCGGGGGCGGGGCAGAGCGTCCTCTGCTTCCGGGTTGCCGGCCGTTACCGAGCGCGCCGCCGATTGGCCGGGAGCCGTTGCTACGCGACGGCGTCGGGGCCCGGCGGGGCCGCGGCCTGCGGGCCGGGCGCGGCGGGGACCGGGGGGCGGCAGAGCCCGCCCCGGCCGGCCGAGCGCTCCCTCCCGCCGTCGCCTGCCGGGGTTCCCCTGCCGCGCGTGGGGGGCGCCGTCGCCGCGGCGGGACTGGAAGCGCAGCCGGCCCCGGCGCCTCCGGCACGAGGGGGAAACGACTGCCACGGCCTGTTAAAAACAGGGGCCGTAGTCGTAGCTGCCGGGCTGACGTTGCAGGCAGCGGGGGGCTGCGCTCGTGTGCGCACCCTTTGATCTCCCCGCACCGGCGCTGCGAAAAACGCCGCTCGCCGCGGCAGACCCGCACCTCGAGCGAGGTCGGGGTCCACCTGGGGACCGAAGGTCAGGGAAGGCGCGCCGCGGCGCCTCCTTCACTCTCCATTTTCCTTACTCCTGACTGAGATTAATTTTTCCTTGCCTAAATAAACCCGCAGACTTCCGTAGACTAAATAAATAAATAGAAAAGCTTCCCTGCATCTGTACGGATCCTCTAGCTTCACTCGCGTCCACATGGAGGTAAAGGCCCTTCCTTGTGTGGGTGAACGGATTTGGCCCCAAAACACAGCGGGTGCTGGCAGGCGCTTGACTCGGAGCTTCGCAGGAGTTACGAGGGGTTGAGGCGACAAAGGTCATCCTCCCGGCCTTCGTCTGTCACGTAACGCTTACGAACCAACGCAACTTTACCTATAAAGAGTAGTTCATGGTGGGATATAGATGTCTGGTTGAAGTCAAGCATCGGACGGTGTCCGCATCTGTCCACACGAAAAACGTACCATCTCAGCTAAATCATTTAGAGAGTCTCTTGTGTACACCTTCTGGTCAAGAACAGACTTTTCTTTGGTGATGGCTTTTCTTTTGCTTGGCCTGTAACAAAGAAAGGTGAGGCACAACATAGCAACGTTTCAACTTTTCTCATAGTTTCTGATAAACAAACGCATTGGCATCTCCACGATTGCCATTAATCTTAGGTCACGGTACAATTCCTTACAGCAAAATCCTTAGTCTTGCTGCACTTACTAATGCGAGGGAACACTCAGAGTTTACCTTTTAACCAGTTAAAAATCAGACTAAGATTCCTCTTTACAAAGCATGTCTTAATATTCAGATTAGATCAGCTCCTAAGGGTATATTATCATCTTCTATCTTTACTTGACTTCTTCATTTTGCCCAGGTGATGTGTTTTGGTAGCCCAAGCGCGGTTTTCTCCTCTTGATAATAAAAGTGAGAGAGAAGCCAACAGGCAAACAGGCATTAAAAAAAGAGACCTTCGTTTAAATCATGCTTGCTTGCGTGACGTGGAGCAAATGTTTGAACCCATATCCTAGATCACTGCATATTTACCAAGCTACTGAATATTCTAGTGTCCTGTGTGATCTGTTCCACATTTTATAAATCAATGTTTATTGGACCAGAAGGGGAGAGAGAGAAAACTTCACTCTCTTCCTGTAAAGGGCATCTGTACGCATTCCTCAGTTTCATTTCTAAAAGCCGCTACAATAGCCATAATTTTGGAAAATATGTAAAGAAAGTACGTACATATATAAAAGGAAAAAAATTATGAAGCCTGATGTTTACACCAGCACCAAAATGGCAGACCAGATAAAAGACGCGAGTCAACCTTCCTTCAACTTAAAAATAGAAATGTTCAAATGTTCCAATTCCAGTAAGAAAATTATTATTGCATTGTACTTTGTTTGTTTTTCCCCTCAGTTGCTGGTGGTACAAGTGATTCCACTGAAGCAGTAAGAAATTATGTGACTGACTTCAGTATGAGCATGACCTGTCCTTCGCTTCTTACACTTGTTGATTCTGGAGGCCTTAAACCTTCCAAAGATCACTGATCCTCCAGGTCAAGCAAAACCGTAAGTCATTTCCCAGCTAACTTGGGCTAGGTCTTCCACACTGTTCCTGAATAGGAACAAAATGTTCGGCTTTGTAGATCTGAAACATGAATAATCATTCCACAGCTGTCTGCAAGCATGCAATTCCCACAGCCAGAGCTAGAATAATACATGGGAAATCGGCTGTTAGAAATGCTGTTTGGGGAACACACCTAATTTCTTTATAAAGAAAGATGTTTTTCCCTGGTTGACAACACGTAACGCCCGCCACGAATGAATTTTAAAGGGACAAAGGTACAAATATATCAGACTTTCTCTCTGACATGTTTGTGGCTCTCAGTCAGCGGAGGAAAGAAAACATCCACACGATGAGGATAATAATCCTGCTCCCTGGATGCTGGCAGCAGACTAACTGTGATGGATGCACTCGACCCCTTAACCAAAGTAGTGGTAGTTTGGTACAGGCTCCAAAGGAGGTAAAGGCCTGAGCTGTAGCCAGGCCAAGAACTCCCCTAGTTTCATCTGTTCTCTGAAAACCCACAAAGGAGCAGAGTGACACAGTGAGCGTTGATGCATGTGAGCTTGGAACACCGATCATGCGATTAACACGTGAATAACAGGTGGCTTTTCCAAGACTCATTTGTCAAGGAACAAAGAATGTTGTGGGTACAAGGAGTCTCATGCGTGCCTTGCCATCGCATGTAATTTGGCTACGAGCCAACGACTTTCCCCCATAAATATGACAGCCTAAGTGCGCCGCCTTTGAGCTCTCCCTGCTAGGCAGCGTGGCTGCATGGCGGTGACCTCCCCTTGAGCTGGGACACCTCCCAAGGTTGCCCCTAGAGGCAGAGAGACCTTTTGCCAACGGCAGATCTTTGGTAAGTGAGTGATAGCATGCTGAATTAATATTAATGAAACATTACTAATCCAAGTAGCTACTCAATATTAATTATTATAAACTTTGTATAGGTAATTCCATTAGACATAGACCATTGTCCAAGTCTGAGACTAAGATTGGACCTAGCCGCACCTAAGCTCCATAAGGAGTTCAGAAAGCAAGGAGGTCCACCCTGAACCTTGTGACTCAACGGGAGGGTCTTCCTTACCCTTTGCGTCTCCGGTCTCTGTGTGAATCATTCTAACGCGATTCTAACTCAGTTTTCCTTTGTATGTTTCTTCCATGCAGTAATTAATAAGGTGAACCCTGCCACCAAACTTATCGAACCTTGGCAAACCCCCGTTAAACTTTGTTAAATTCCATTGAATTCATTGAACTCCGTCAAATTATTATTTTACCTCAATAAAACATATTGCTGCTTCTCTCTTTTGAGTGAGGTGCATTCCACTCATTCATGACGCTAACACACCGCAATGACCTCCAAGGAAAGCAGGGAACAAAATGTAGACTATGTCTTTCTCTTCCTGCAACAGACTAGCAGGCACAGGGGCATAACATTAAATATAAATACATTTCATTTTCTTTTTCATAACATCGCTGGTCAGAGATTTAGCCTGAAGTGGAAAGTTTGCCCATTGTTACCAGGCAAGGAATGTCTCCCAACAGATAGCGTCCTAAAAGTGGAGCGATGCTTAGACACAATACTAATTTGTGTAACCCACAATACAGTGTCTGTCTCTAGGCAGACACTCAACTGTCCGTGTAAATGGATGAGATCGTTGAAGGATGACACTAGATACACAGCAAAGATGTAGAGGGAGCATGAACAGAAATCCCAGGAGATGCTGATGGAGAAGAATGGAGGACAAGTCTACACAAAAACCACCAGCGCAATGGCCAGCAAGGGAAGAGCAGAAGGACTAGGATGGAAGCGTGGAAGTCAAAGATGGTGATCTTTGAGAGAAGCGATCGAGCGATGTGATCGGATGTATCAAATATGGTGGGAAAATTAAACTAAAAAGCAGCATTTCAGTACTTGGATGAAAACCAATCAGGCTGCAAAATAGGAGATTATTTTTCTGCAAAAACTGTAGTGAGCTGTATGCACGGTAGCCTAAAGCAATGCTCAGAAGGCTTAAAATGTTCTGTTGAAACAATGAACGTGCAAATGAGACTGATAGGAAATTGGTATTTGTCTAATGATCGGGGTGTATTTAGTCCATCCATGGCCCGATGAACACACTGGTGATGTTCTACAGAGGAAGACAGGAAAACTGGGAAATGTCCAAAAATAGCATTTAATATAGCCTGGGCAGAATATAGGTTTCTACTAATAGCTGTAAAATGAACATTTAACGTATGGATAAAGTAATGACTGGTTAGAGAGTTCCTGTTAGAGATATAATAGGAAATGTAAATTAATACGAGAGCGAATACTACGCTATATAAGTGAATAAATGTACCAAAGGAGAGCTAGAGCTTCAATTCAAATTGCTGGATCATCCAACCAAACCAGCATTAAGGCACCTACACGCAGCGTTACGATCGCCATCAACCATCTTGACCAAAATAAAGGCAGCATCATGGCAGATCCCACGCTGAGCCTATAGCGGAGTAAAGCTGAGCAGATCCTTGGAGGAAGCAGGTTGTGGCCGCCGGATGAGCAGCGGCTCCACGGGAGATGGTGGTGGTGTGGGATACGTGGCACACCAGAAGAGAGGAAGGAGAGGGTTGTTCTGAGACGCAGATCTTAAAGGAAGGGTAAAAATACCAGTTGCTGGAGAAATGGAGAGGACGGGAATGGAAGTCGGCTGTTCCAGATCTTGGTGGTCTTAAAAACATTTGAAAAATTCTGTGCAAAAGAGGGAAGGGGACCTAGATGTGGCAAACTGATGCCACCTTCATGAACACAACACGATGCAGGGCCAGGGCCTGCGTTTGTGGATGTTGAACTGAGGGCAGCAAAACTGAGCCGTTTTGTGAGAAAAGCCTCAGTGTTTAACAAGAAGAAAATTTAGGTCGTCTTCATCACGGAAGCAACTGTCAGAAGCTGCTGCCCCATAAAACAGTTTAAAATATGCCTGTGAACTACACACAACCTGCCAAGTTGGTATGTTCATTTCAAAGGTCATGTAACATGAGTTACCTGGAATAAATTCTTACCTCCTTCACTTCAAAAAGCCTGTCTATACAGATAATAAAACTCTTCTATTTGCAGTAAATGCTATTATAAAAAAAAAGTATGTTTGTTTCTTTAGTTGGTTTGGGGGGTTTTGGGGTTGGTTCTTTTGTTTGTTTTTTAATAACGTGCGGTAATGATTGTACGGCCATGTTTACCTCATTTTTCAGATTTTATATTCTTGTTTTCTTTATGATTTTATAAAAATCTAACCCAACAAAATAGTACACAAACTGCAAACAGAATCCGTAGATAAACTAATTTTTCAATCTTTTTACCTAAATTATTTTTTTAATCTCATCTAACACAAAATATTTGAGTTTTTCTTCTCCCTCTCTTTTTTTTTTAACTAGGAGCCGTCTTGGTTATTAATTCATTTCAAGAGCTTCTTGTACTGCTACAAAGTTAAATGCTGGGGCGTGAAACAAAAATAATGAAATTAAGGGAAATGAAAATGACAATAAGCAATCCTTTTCATTGTGTACAATGGAAAGCAGTCCTTTGTTTCATCAGTATTTACACTGTTTATTCAACTTTTCATTGAATACGGTGAAAAAGGTGAAGAGGAAATAAAAAAAAAAACAGCAGAAGGTTATGGACAGTTTCACATGTTAAGAGAACATTCCTTCCTCATGTGCGTGAAGGTACATTTTTACATGTATAATTTCAGTAGCTATTAAAAAAACCTGATTTATTATACCAATAACAGAGCAATATAAAAATCTAAAATGGGTTTATAAATGATTTATATGTAATAAAAATGTATTTCAACCATCGTTATTCTTACTTATCAAAGCTTGCTTGTGTAGCAAACTGTGTGCTACGCACGGTCTTGTTGATTTTGATTCAGTCCTGTGCCGATGCACACTTCCACGGCAGGGCATGCGAATGCAAACTTACAGCCCCTGTACATTAACCATGAAGTCTCTCCCCCTGTCCATTCATATCACATGGCAAAACTGCCCCGAGTTCTTTTCACAAGGCCTCCACAACATCGTTGATAAAAACGTCACCTTTTATTAGCACGGTCCCTCTCAGAGACGCTAACGTGCATTTAAAACATAAAATGCACGCCGTCCGTCTTTTATTTGACAGTTGCGCCCGGCCTTCTGAACTTTCAAGCTACTAGCACACCTGGGTCAAGGGTCTGTTAATGAAATGGTGCCTAGTGACATTTCTAGCGGGGGTAGCGGGGGAGTTCACTGACCACAAGCCTTTGATAAACTGTTACCTGTGCTTTCTCTGGTTCGTTGCCTTGGGCAAATATGCTGAAGAGGAGGCAAGTAACTACAAGCCCCATTTGTCCAACTGGGTGACTGGACGGAAGGATGAAAGGCAATATACTCGTGTGTTTCTTACAGCTTTATGATTTTAATCCGTTTCGTCAGGGAAATCCATTTTGGTCCATCAAATAATGTGATAACTAAACTATTCAAACAGAGAGAAGAAGAATGTTTCCGGACTGTTGATCTGTTTGTTTACATGATTTACTATGGGTATTATTTCACGAGTAGTCAGCTGCACAGTATTTTGGTTTAACATCTTTTATCCGCTCGAGTTATACTTGCATCTAGAAATGGCCATTTTTGATAGTAAAGGAATAAAACACTACACACTTAATCAATTTGAGATCATTATTCAAATAATCTAATATAAACACGTTATTAAGGGACTCTTATTTTCTAGTATTTAGATACAGACTTGTCTTTATTTGATTTGTTAGAGCGTCACAAACACTTTCGGAAAAGAAATTTGTAGATCCTTTGAAGTCAGACCTATTGTAAGTCAACTATTTTGGAAAATTTTGTTCCAACGCAGTGGTATCCTAACACAGTTCGGTCTTACAATGTAAATGAAAGGAGCATGTTCCCAAACTTTGCAGAACTCCCAAAACTTAATTACAGTTCAGAAGTATCGGGTGTGATTATGTATACCACGTGAGACTGATGCATGTTTTAATTATTGCAATGGCTACTGCAATACGGTGAATGTTACTATTCACACCAGCTATATCCTGTGACCGAAATCCACGTTTGCAAAGGAAAAGGAGCTTTTCAGAGTTTCCAAAAGAACCCCAGTGACCTGAATTTCTATGTGCAGCAGAAGACCCAGAAAAAAAAAAGAGAGGGATGTTCAACTTGGGCTCCTCTCTAAGATCAGCATCATATGAAAGAGACAAAAATACAAGGTAAAAAAAACCCCAGCAGTTGATCTAGACTGAAACTGTCTTCTGCTCCTGCAACTATTCCTGGCTCAGAGAGGAAGAAGAGAGAAGTGTCCACCTGGGAGCTGACTCAGCGGAGTGGGGAGTGGAATGCCAAACTGGCACCCTGGTCCCAGCTACCAGGGAGTTTGCCACAGCTCAGATGCTTGTAGTTGTGATGGTGGTGCTTGCACAAGCCTTTTCAGGTCCCTGCCAGTGGCTACTGGAAACAGAACTACCTTTCAGTCTCAGTCATTCTGTATCAGAACAAACTAAGATGTATTCCAGAAAGTACTTAATAAAGAGGAAAACTTTTAAGCAGGAAGCCACTTTTCAGTATGGCACTTGAAAATGTGGAATTCCTGCTCAGCCTACAATGTCCTCAGTAAAAAATGGAGATTGAAAGCACAAATAGAATGAAACAGTCAAAGTGACCTCAATAAAGAAGAACAGAGAAAAAAGAATAAAAGCAGGGCTTAACCATGTGCTCAAAGTATATAAAAGTAATTCTATTGGCTTCAACCGGCACCACTGACGTACTATGTGACCGTTTGGAACTTGACCTCTGCTGGCTGTGTACAACCTTCTTAAAATCAAGAGAGTCACATCATTGAGTGGCTTTGCAAGGACAGAAGATAATTAAATGCAATCAGATCTAGCAGAGGAAGGCATAGTATTAATCTGCAGTAGTAGTAGAAATATTTCCTAATTATAAAATTCCTTAAATGATTGCTTCTTTTCTTTCCAGGAAAACAGCATCCTGGCGTTAGAAAGGTTTATGTGGGGTGACTATAAGAAGAGGTAAACAGATGCATTCTGTTGTTTTGGTTCTTCCATTGTCACTGCACACATCTACATCTATGTTTTGATTTGTATTTTAAGACTGCAAGGGGCAGAAGGCGAGTGATTTATTCCAGCATGCTATGCCTGCCAAATCCCCGGTATACAGCTGAGCAACTGGCACTAATTGGGCTGGGAACTAACTGGTTGCTAAAAACAATGAAAGATGGGAGTACTTTTAAAAGACATCTGACATGCAGACTGTACAAAATTAGACTGAAATGACATTATTAAAGAAAGCTTTCAAGTGTCAAAAATGAAAGAAGGTCATGCATTCTCCACTGAGGAAATCTAGCTCTCACCAGAGGGGACATCCGCTTTCATTATCCTGCTATTTTACCTGTTTTGTCTTTTACAACATCTTTGTAGCCAGACAGAAAAAAGAGCTAAGAGATATGGTTGAGAGTTGAAAGAATGAGCACAGAGAGTAGATAAAAGATGTCAGAATTGGAAAGACAAGTCAAGATTTTAAAATTACATATAGTGCAAAGCTAGCACAAAATACTTATTGATGAAAAGCTAGGCTATCTTGAATGTAAGTGTTATGCATCTTCCTATTTTTGTTTTAAGAGATGTCATGCATCATCACAATCGGTGGAATTATACCACTATAAATATACATTTAGCTCATACATAACAAGGAATAACTGAATTAATTTTTCAACTGATTGCTTTTCCATCTCTCTTTGTTTGGTTGTTTTCTTTGTTTTGGCTTTTTTCCCCCCTCCAAATGATGCCATCTATTCATGGCTATCTAATCTCACCATTTCTGATTAAGTCTGTTGTTTTAAATTCATCAATTCCTATGCACCTTTTGTAGATTGGAGGCAAATCTCTTCTCAAGGCACATTTCCCTTACAAAAGTACATCTGCTAATTAACGTTAGTGAGAGAGTGCTTGTGATACATACCGAATCATAGCTTGTACAAAATTAGAGGGATCACAAACTCACCGTAGCTGGAAGGCCCACGAAGGTCTGTAGTCCAAGTTTTTGCCTAAAGCAAGGTTGCACTGAATTTGCATCGGGGTGCTCAGGGCTTTTCCAAGTTGGGTGCTGAAAACCTCCAGGGATAGAGAATCCGCAGCCTCTCTGGACAGCCTGTCCCAACCTCTGCTGGATTTGCTGAAGTTTATCACCATCCTTCTTGCATTTTCATCTGGAGCCAAGTTTTTAAAAAATAAAGAATTTCAGTTCGATTGACTGATGCACCACAATACATAAAACTATGAGCGTATCACTATTACTCTATACCTTTCTTGCACTACGTTCATTTTGCCTGTTGCCTTGGCCTTCACGCTGGATTGCATAGCTTTTAGGCAAAGAACTGTATCTTTTTACTTGTACAGAGTTGTTGTGGTTTAACCCCAGCCAGCAACTAAGCCCCACACAGCCGCTCGCTCACTCCCCCCCGGTGGGAAGGGGGAGAAAATTGGAAGGGTAACAGTGAGAAAACTCGTGGGTTGAGATAAAGACAGTTGAATAGGTAAAGCAAAAGCCGCATGTGCAAGCAAAGCAAAACAGGGAATTCATTCACTCCTTCCCATCAGCAGACAGGTGTTCAGCCATCTCCAGGAAAGCAGGGCTCCGTCATGCGTAACCGTTACTTGGGAAGACAAACGCCATCACTCTGAACATCCCCCCCTTCCTTCTTCTTCTTCCCCCAGCTTTATATGCTGAGCATGACATCATGTGGTGTGGAATATCCCTTGGGTCAGTTGGGGTCAGCTGTCCCGGCTGTGTCCCCTCCCAACTTCTTGTGCACCCCCAGCCTCCTCGCTGGTGGGGTGGGGTGAGAAGCAGGAAAGGCCTTGACTCTGTGTCAGCACTGCTCAGCAGTAACAAAAACACCCCTGTGTTATCAACACTGTTTCCAGCACAAATCCAAAACATAGCCCCATGCTAGCTACTATGGAGAAAATTAACTCCACCCCAGCCAAAACCAGCAGAGGAGTCCAACATGGGGAAAAAAAAAAAGGGGTGGGGTATATCTTTCAACTTTGTTAAAGCAATGGCATGGTTATTTTTCTCCCTAATTCTACTTTACTCTTTTGTTTTCTCTTGTATTTTGTTTGCTTCGCCTAACCTTTCACGTTGTTTATTGCTCACCTTTCCATTAGTAGTACACTCTATTTTTATCCCCTGTAAATACAACACATACTCCTGCTCCTTTTCTTATAATGCTTCCAGCACTGCAAAAGCATATCTACATTTTCCTTATATTTTTCTTTCATCTTAATGCAATATACCCCATGCCCACTTCACTACTTTCCTCTGAACTAACTTGGTTTAAATTATTTGTTTGGTGTGAGGGGAGAACAGTAATGTAATACAAATAACTGCTTTACCTTTGATCACCTGGGTATCATAACAGTTTGTGTGTACCGTTTTTAGTTTAATTATGTTATATCACTTGGCAAAGATTAGTTCATAATTTGGGAGTACAGGTTTTATAGATTCACAATAATACTCAGTCTGAATGCTGGTAATTAAAATGTCCTCCCCATCAATTGTATTTTATTGCTTTGTGTTACTAAATAGCTTGTTGCTGTATCATTGACGTGACAGTGTATGATATGCTAGGAAAGCAGGATATTCACATCACAATTCTTACAAAATGTTATAATTCTGACTTTCATTTTTTGTAGTACTCATCGCCTTTAGCTTTAATATGTTTTACCTCGTTACAATATTTTTTGTTGCTAGTATATTAATGGCTTTTCCTAATGTGCCCAAATCAGTGCTAATCTTTTTAGTAGTAAACCATAATCCACAAGTATTTCCTGATGTGTAGGAAACAGGTTTCTTTTTATTTCCCCCCCTCAAGTTGGTCAAGAACTGTAGTGTGAGCTCTGTTCTGCCTGTATTGAACTTACCAGGAAAACCTTTTTATTTTGACTGAGAGTAAATTATTTACTGTGGATACAGAATTTCATTTACTACAGTGAATCCAAAGCCTAGGTGCTAACAGTTTTAGAGAAAGCAGGGAACACAAAACGTTTCACTCCTGTTATGAGCTGGGTAGGACTATAATGATGGTCACAGCCCATTCTCCTCTGAGGATCTCCATGATCTGGTAGCCTCATCACCATGGCTCTACAATGCTGCCTCCCACCAGGTCATTTTCTGGCTGTACGGTAATGCAGAAGGTGTTTGCATGTGTGTCCTCTTCCATGGGTTATCTACGAGCTTGACAAAGGTCCCTTTTTACTGTAAATCCATCAGTACTTCTATACAAGAAGAAGTACAGTTAAGGCTGATATATAGCAGAGTCTCCAAATCATCCATTCTGGGAAAAATGCAGACTTTCTGCCTGCTCATGCAGAGCAGTCTGGGGGATAAATGGCTGGCTAACCAGGGAAACACTATGTAATTTGTGGTTGTTCATGTCGGCGGTTACAGCTAGGTACTACATTCTGCCTTTTGTTATAGGTTGGAAAATGAATTTAATCTTTTTCTCATATAGCGATCCCTTCCTGGAAGCCCTTTCAAGAAGAGGTCTGTAGTGTGCTCGTTAGAATTTAATCTCTTATATTTTAATAAGTATCCTACAAAGTTATTAAGGTGTTAGAATTCTAAAGACAAAGAATGACATTATTAGTTAGCAAATTAAGAAAATTCGTCTCCCAAATACATTCTGTTTGAATAGAACAAAACAGTTTTATAACAAAACGTACCCTCTTTCTGATAATTTGTTTATTTTCAGGAGCAGAAAACTTTTTTTTGAAAACCACAGAGAAATAATGTTTCAAAACAAGTAAATGCACAGTATAGTTTATCAGGATGAAGGTTTAGTGCCTCCAACACAGTCACAAACTGTGCTGCATAGTCGTTATAAATGGGGACATTATGTCTCTTAATAAATTTGAAAAATTGTCTTAAATACCATTATTTTTTACTAACACCCAGACTGCATCCACCCAGTTATTTAAAGGTAGCGTGGATAGGCAGCAGTCCCACACATTCACTGTTAAGGGAACCTTCAGAGCCGGGCACTAAGTGCCTACCTGAGAAGCAGCTTTCAGGAGGCTCAAGGCAGGCTGTGGTGGTATCTGGAGCGACCCAAAGCAACACTGAGGAGGTGAGCAGGAGCTGAGAACCTGTTTAATTGTCCCCTGGGTGCCACAGTAATGAGGTTGGCCAAGCTTGGCAGAAAGGAGCATACACTATTCACATTCACTGAGCAACAGCAGGCAGCGAGGGTCAGTCACAGCGTGTATCCCCAGTTTCCTGGATGTAGGCATCCTTCAGCAAACAGCATGGCTGATATTTGATTGTATGAACGACTCGCAGAGCCTGCCAGGCCTGGAAGATTACAAAGCAATGACAGTAATTCTAGTCACTCTCTGGGGCACGCTGCAGGGACATGTGTTTCGTGTTGAGCCCTGACTTAGAGGGTTACCGTTCCATCTGGACACCGAGATGATACTTGGGGAAATAGCAGACAGGAACAACAGAGAGATCAGTTGATAGCCTTGGAGACACCCACAGCTGTTATAAATGACCAGAGTAGCGGGAGAGAGTTGAAACAAGTCTCTGGAGGGCAGCCTCCACAGAGAACCTTACATGTGCAGAAGGTGCTAAAGAAATAAGCCTATGCGCTTCAGAGTGCGGCCGCCTGGGTTCACAAGTCGGCTGTCTAACACTGGCCACCACAGATGTTGAGGGCCAGTTCCCAAGTGATTTGTCAGCAGAAATAGCAGGAGATGTCGAGTCTGCACTTCACAGCAGCAAAGTCCAGCCACTGCATCATGTTCTTGGGGGGGGGGGGAGCAGGACCGTCGGTGGGATACGTTGCCTGGCATTCGTCCCCAGGACCCCAGCAATGCATTTGGTAAATAGCCACTACCCCACAGAAATCATGCTCCCTCCCATAACCGCCCATCTTACTACAGATGGACTTACTAGTAATTAGCTGAGCCACAAACGTCTCTCATCTTCTGTCCATCTTTCTGGTGGTTGGTCACCAGCCATCAATGAAATACATTTGAACCCAGAGCATCTGAAACGGGTAGAACAAATGAGAGCTAATTTTTAAGTCCTGAGTCTTAAAAACTGTTTCTTGCAGTAAGTGTTCTCTCATGCGATGGTTGAAAACTGCGATTTTCAATAAAATTCTTAAAATTATGATATAATATCATTATTGTGGTGAAATATATCATTATTATTGGAAAAATTAAATAGCACTTAGCTGCGGTTATATATAACCGCATATAATGTCAGTGTCTTGCATCTTGCTGCTGACAGGGCAAGAAACTGAAAAATACTTCCAAGACTGATAAATCAGTACAGGTTCTTAAACTAGCAGTCATGTGGAAATGGAAATTCACCAAATACAGCTAGATTTGCCCCAGAACATTTTAGTACAACTACATTTTGAAAAGTGGTCATTAATTTTGGATCTGCTCATTTTTAGTATCCAAATCAATATCCCATAGATGTGATTTGTGAAGATGCCAGTTATTAAATGAGTTCAATTTCAAATGTTAAGCTACAGCTGTGATGTATGTGAGAAGTGCTTATCAAATATTTGCTTCCAGATTTAATTATTTTAGTAGTGTTTTTTTGAAATATTATCTGGTTTTATGCCTAAATCCAGTTGCATTTCAATGTTTTGATTTGAAATAAGAGGCTATATCAAAGAAGGTTCTTATCTATGAATGGTATTAGCATAGGCTGCTCTCCATAAGCTTTTTATTGCTAACCTTTTTCTGCTGGAGACTCGTGCGTATTTGAGACTGAACCTTTTTTGCTGATGCTTTGTGTGTGGAGTGATAAACAGGTTTATCAATATAACATCCACCTGAAACCAGTGTGTATTTATTAAAAAATTCAGTTAGTTTTTTGGATATTGCTTCAGTTGCATTGAAAACAACGTTAACTTTTCTGGATAGGTAAATACCGCAGTAAACAGAAGGAAAAATACTATGTTCATCATGAAGGACTTCCGTAATTCATGGAATAGTAACAGCTTTCTGTGTACGAGATATGTATTCTAATTTTTTAAAATGTTATCATTTTACACTGCCTCCGTCAAGGTAGCAAAACAGCTTTCATGATGATTTCTGGTTTTGACACTCGTCTTATTTGCTGATTATTTCCCATATTTAACTTCAGCCTAAAAATTAAACAACATGAAATGTTACGAAAAAGATATTGTTTAATCATAACAGATTTAAAAACACAAAAGAAACACCTTAAACATGCCTTCTCAGACCTTAATAATAAGATGTTCCTTCTGACAATCTCATTGGACAACTTAGTGAGTTATAAGGAAAACCAGCTACTTAGGGAAAAAAAAAAAGTTAGATAAATTAATAGTTCATGTCATAGACTCAAGTCTCTGCAAAACTTCAGTCTCTTCACGTTGCTCTAGTTGTACAAAATGGGGTAGAAATAGCCTCAGGGAAGAATCCAAGAGTAATGAGGTTAGTTCAAGTAGAGCTGCCAGAACAACTCTCTATCAGTCCCCCCCAACGCTAAGCCATATATCTAGACGCAGCAGGTAAAATTCACCTTAAACAATCGCAAGATCAGCTACAATCTACTTGTAGATAAATTGTGTTTTCTACTTCTGTTTTTCTGGTTAAACACGCAGCTTAAGAAAACACCAGAAGGTGTGCACCCTAACACTTACGGGAAGTTAAAATGCTAGATTAACAGCGGACTTAGAAATGTCTGACTACATCTGCCTTGGCAGAGTTTTGCAGTGAGTTTTCACATTTTTCCCCTTTCTGTAATAACAATATCTGCTTAACTTTAAAATCGTTTCTGCGTGAAATATGGCATAACAGAACGCATTTTAGTTCACCCTGGCCATTTGATGGCGATATAGATGCTAGATATACAATGTCACAAGGATAATTAATTGTGACATTGCCAAGGGGACACAACACTTTTTCTGATAAATTCTTTACATCTTTCCAAAGTGTCACAGTCAGTATTTCAGCTTTAGGCTGGTTTATTGCCTAGAGCAAATTTGATTTTAATAGACTTACACAAGCTATGGAAAAGGTGATCTAGAATGGTTACATGTTTAAAATGTGAAAAAGGTTCGAGGGAAAATAGAAAAGCTGCTGCACTTGAACTTCTTCATGCAAATAAAGTCTTACCTGAATATAAACGATGTACATTCTTGAACAAGACTGCCAAGCTGAAAACAACAAAGCATATTAATATTATAATACCAAGATGAGATCGTTTGATCTTAGTTTGATAGAAATGATTTAAAGACTAGATTAAGGAGGCCAGTAGAATGCAAATCGTGAATAGGAGGAAATGAAAGTCCAGAAAATAGAAATCCTAGCAGTAGTTATTTAGTGAAAAATCAATTTAAACCCACTCTAAAAAAGAAGTTCCAACTTAGAAACACTGGTGAATTTTATTTATTTTTTTTTAATTAATTCTCCACTATCTTTCCAGTATAGACACAATAAGGCTGATATCAAAGTGCTTTTGTTAGTACAACTGACTTTGCTTGATGAACCAGTAACATCAGTTCTTGCCAAAATGTTCATTTACTGATGTAACTCTGCCAGCAGACTTCTTCATATGTATTACCCAGCCTCATAACAGATCTGTCTCTACCTTTCTTTCTATGTTTAATTGGCCATCACCTTCTAGGTGCGGTTTCACATTATGCTATTCAAATGAAATACTGCAATGATGGAGCAGTGATATCTACAGGTTTATAACGTTTGCATTAACCTGACTCTTTTTTTTGGTATGCTAGCAAACTGTATAAAACTGTCAAAACTGGTCTGATGTTAGAGTCTTATCAGATTCTCACGGTATATTCCTGCATCCGAGCAGGATTAGAGAGAAGTCTGAACAGGTTTTTAGTCCCAAAGGGTAGCTGCTGCAGACAAAAGTGCCCGCTGCCTTTAATGACGGTTGAATACCGTCCATGGTCATAAATGCCACTTCAAAAGGGATGTCAGGTTCCAGTTGAAAAAGTAATACCTTGAAAGGGAAAACTAAAATGGGATAAGGAACTACCCGAACACAAGACGCTGCGCTCCAAATTCTGATGAAATGATAATGAGGATGCTGAAATTTTCTTTCTTCGAAGAATTACAATATTCTCCCTTTATAGAAAAGATTTTTCTAAGAGTTTCCTTCTGGAAGAAAAAGCAGATCAAGAATAGCTCCAAATAGGAAGTAACAATGAGGGGCATTAACGAGAGTTGTATCAGTAGTCACGGACACTATTTTGGTGGGTGGAGGGGGGTGGGAAATTGTGTGTGTGTTTTGTTTTTAAAAAAGGAAAACAACAGTATGCTTTTCAGAAACCACAGAAATATTTCAGTAGTCGGCTCATATATGAGAAAGAGAAGAACTGTAGGGAAAAACAGAATTTGGTTTCCTTGGCTTAAGAAACAGCTTCTGCAGGATAAAAACGGAAGGTTTCTTATAGGTCAAATTCCAGCAATAATAAAACAAGGCACATAGCTACTTTCACTAGATCTGTATATATCCCCAGGCTGTCAGTAGAGGCTATACTGCCTTAGAGTGAATGAAACCTGACCCGACCTTTCAGATGTGGGTAAGTTAGGTCAGGCTAATGTGAAATACAATCGAGCAAACATTTAGAAAAAGCGTTTAAGTGATTGTGATGCCCATGGCACGCACACTAAATGAAACAATAGTTTGAGAGAATTTCAATGAACTTTTATGCACTTTAACCAGGAATGTGAGACTCTTCAGAGTATATAACAAAGGATGTCACCAAATGTGGGCAACGTTAGCATAAGATGGAACAATCATCCCTAAGAAAAACAGCTTTGACACTGTGCCTGTCATGCTTGTAAGGACTGATATAAGTCAACGACAATAGACTAGACCTCAGTTATTCTGTCTTTAAAAATTGCCTACCTAAGAAATTTTAATTCACAGCCATATGGTGGCTCAACGTAAGATCTCTCTAGCCTTAAGTCAGAGACTCTTGACAGTACTGAAAAGAAGATACATAGTGTTTTTAAGAAGAAGAAAACAGTTCATGACAAAAGCGACCTTTACTTTTAAATACACTATTTTGATACCGTGTTTAGCAACATTAATAATTGCCAAAGAGATCCTGGACACTGCTCCAAAAGAAACTCTTGCTCTGAAGTGAGGGCGTTTCACATCATACGTTTAGCTGAGCGGTCAACAGCAAAGTCCTCTGGATCTGCAAACATTAACCACAAGCGCCTGGGCTAGAAGTCTGGTTTGCTGCGAGTGGCCAGGGCTATGAACCTCCACGGTGGCCCAGCTACAATGAGATGGGGAACAGCTTCACCTGGGGCTTAGAATTTAGCTAGAGAGATGGTAACATTTCACAACACATTACTAAGTAGTAAACTCTGACCAACCCACCTCCGCAGAGAAAGCCCCCCCCATCCCCCCAAAATAATTGTATTCGCATTACATTTGACAGGTATTATACTTGGAAAGAGTCTGTCAGATTTACTTACTTATTGAAACACATGCTTTGGTTCCATGCTTTGCAAATTCTAGAAGCATGTTGACTTGGGTGAAATAATTGTTGTGCATGAATGTAAGGAAATGCATTAGTCTGGAAAAGAGCAGGCTCCTCGACTGAGAACAATTCAAGGAAAAAAAAAAAAAAAAAAGAAGCACAGATGCAAAATTATTAACAGTAACAAATGGAAGACGTAAATGTTTACTACACAACCCGTTCCTTCTTTTGCTTTTTGCTTTCTGTGAAATCTAACAAATATTAAATATCATTAAATATGAGATTTCACAGGTAACACTGGAGTTCTCATGCCTATTATTACTGAATTCCTAGTGCTAATAAAGCAGAATCTTTAAACACTTACTGAAGAGTCTTCTGCTAAACAGAGAATGGGCCATTACTCCTGTTTATTAAAAGTCAATACATACATTTTCTTGGTGATCACGCTATTTGCTGCTACCAGTTATAACCTATTTTTCTTCAATCTAAGAAGCCCAGATTCCTTCAGCTCATACAATATGTGAACATATTTGTGCCATCTCAAAAGCAGATAAACTGAATTCCTAGATGTTTTATTTATGGGATTTCAGTCTTAACAAATGTTGCAAATACAGCTCAGTAGCTCACACAGCAGCATAACAAGACTGTTTAATTTATACCTGATACATTAAGAATAAAAGTAGAGAATTGACTGACATTTTATTTCAGTTATTGCTAATGATGTATGCTATCTAGAAATACACATAAATGTATGTATACCTCAAAAATAAAAATGGTTTTGAAAGAAATGGTGCATAATTTCTTTTCTTCTCATATCCAGGACACACTGAATGAAATTCAAAGATTAAGAATGTAAGACATAACCTCTCTGCAAGTTAACAGCCTTGGCTGCAAGTACTTGTTTTCCCCACATGCTGTTTGCCTTGCGGAAAGCATGCTGACAGTGTAAGACAATGGAATTGCAAAGCTCTTCTAAAACAGATCTCTCAAAAATTTAAAGCACGATCTTTAACAAAGTTTCACTTTCTTCTACTTTTACCTGTTACATCATGTCCACTCCCAATGTCCCTTGTAGTTACAGTTTAATGACACCAAAATGAGGATTGTCACCATGGAAATCGTAGTATAAGGTCATTTCTGCCTCTCATTTCACACATATGGTATAAAAAATTTTTCATGTGTGCATCAAAAAACTACAAGTTGGCAGTAAAGCACACGTATAGATGGGAATACCTCTTTGCCTGCAGATTAAGCGTGGAGGACTGCAATCCCCAGTCTCATCTTTCTTACTACCACGATAAAAGAAGACAATGAATCAGTCAGTAAAGAGAAGTGTTGCACTTGAATTCCGGGTGCTCACATTTTTGTCCTACAAACATGACCTGCTTTTCCAGTTCAGCATGTTAACCCCATACAGGGTTAATTTTGAATTCATGCTCTGAGGTACCTCCATATGGTAAAAAGTTTGAGCATTTGCTTAAACTTTTAATTGAATGTGGGCCCAATTCATCATTGTTTACTTAATTTGCATTTGGGAGTAGATTATTATTTTTTGAAAACCTTTCTGTAAAATACAGATTACAGATTGTTTTATGATACAAGTAAGTGACTCAGTGGGGGAAGTGTGCAGTCAGCACATGGAAATGAAGAAACAGTCACAGTTAGAGGAAAAACATGAAGAGTTCTTAAACTCTTCAACGTTCCATGTATTTTAACTGTGAAATACACAGACTTTAGATCTATAGTGTGGTCAACAGTAATTTTCAGTGCTGTAGTATGTGTCAGAGGGATTTGTGAGACAAAGGAATTTTCTGACCTAGTGCTTTTAGAGCACTGAACCATCTATACCAAGTATTTTCTTACTGCCTACTCAGAAATCAGTTAAATATTTCTAGTTAGCAAAGTTTTTATTAATTACAAGCTAATTCTAATAAGCTACCTGTTTCACATAAGCTCCAGCTAAGTTGAGCAACAATGACATTTTGTCTCCTCAGGAAGTATTATGCATTCTTTTAAAGGCAAATTACAGAGAAGGGCAAAAACCAGAGGCGGACAGTTTGGCCAATGTAACAAGTTACTTCAGTTCTCATATGGGTCATTCCATTTCCAAGTGCTTTGTCAGCTATACCAGCTCCAGGAGAGTTTGGTTTGCTTTGCTGGCAACAATGAATTTGAAAATAAGATTTCCTACATTTCAGGAAACTGAAGTCCAAAGCAACAATTGCGTTGGTTTGGGAATTGCAATTTTACTTTTCTTAAACTCCTGGTTCTTCAAGTAACAAGTCGCATCTGTAAAACTCAGTCTTGAAACCCCTGCTCGAGCCAGACTAATTTGCAAGAGGCTTTGGAATTAGCTAAATCTATCTAAAATAATCTGTTACATTTAAACTGAGGCCCATCTGGAGTTGAATCTGTTGAAGGATGTGAAGTGCAAAAAGATGGGCTTCTGCAAGTAGGTCATCAGCGACAAGAAGTCTAGGGGAAATGCAGGCCTGCTGCTGAACGGGATGGGGACCTGATGATAAAGGACACAGGAAAGACCAAGGTACTCAATGCCTTCTTCACTTCAGTCCTTCCCATTACAACTGACCTTCAGTTGAGAAAACTGCCACACTCTTCTCAGTGGTATCTAGACAGGACAAGAGGCATATTAAAACATAGGAAACTCCGGCTAAATATAAGGAAATGCTTATTTATGTGAAGGTGTTTGAACACTAGAACAGATTGCCCAGAGAGGTTGCGGAGGCTCCATCCTTGGAGATATTCAAAACCTGATGGAACGGGGTCCTGGGCAGCCTGCTCTGGGTGACCATGCCTGAGCAGGGGCATTGGACTAGGTGATCTCCACAGGTCCCACCCAACCTCATCCATTCTGTGATTCTATGATAAAATTAAGCAAAGAAAGCCAATTGCCTCTATTACAGAAGACAAAAGCCGGAATCACAGTATTTTTCCCTTAATGTAATCTAATCTATACTGAAGTACCCAAAAAGAATAATCATCTCTTATTTAAATTAACTACTGGACTTTTCCAAGTAGTGCATTGCCAGTGCAATTCTGATTATTTCAAGTTGGTGTTGTCTGTTTGCTTGTCTCTCCTTTACTGTCATGTGCTGAGATGGTAGATTCTTTCCAAGTTGGGCAAACACTCTTATTTTGTGTCTACCAGAAGATTCAACGGACACGTCATTTTCTGAATGGTAACTACAGATAGCAGATAGAATATTACTTCTAATGTGATTGACAGTCCTTTTTAAATACATTGAAAAGTCTGTTTCTGTTAACTATTTATTACTAAAGCTGTTTCAGTAAGATATTAGATAGGAAAGGAGAAAATGTCTCTTACCTATTATTGGTGCTGTAATTTATTTGTGTGGTTCTGTTTGCCTGCAGAACAGCCTGGCAGAGCGCAGCAAACCTCATTATGGTAAGGATTACTACCATGCAAGTAAAGGGACAGTCCCCTGCTAGCGATGATAAAGGCATACCAAACATACAAGCAGATAGCTCAACCATCTGTTAATCACGGAGCAAAGCAGAATACTGCCCATCATTCTACAGAATGGATGGTGTCTTTCATAAGCAGTAGCGTTTTCTGAAAGTCTTAAAAACTTTTTTATAAGCTTTTTTTTAAAAAAAAACTTGTCAAATACATATTTTTCTCTAGTCTGAAAAAGCGATGACTAAAAAGGGGTATGACAAAGATCTACAAAATCATGAGTGGTATAGAGAGGTTGAATAGGGACCAAGCATTCATTGCCTCTTCCAAAACAAAAACTGGGGGGGATCAAATTAAGCTATTTGGAGCTACGCTGGAAACAAATGAGTTTTCTTCGTGTAGTAGAGAGTAGATTTAAGGAACTACTTGCCAAAAGGTATGGTGAGTGCCAAAAGCTTACAGGACCACTAGGGGAGACTGGACAACTTCATAGAAAATAAAACCACTGAGGGGTTATTAAATACTCAGGCACTATATTTAGGTCAAGAAGTCTCTGAGCTACTCAGTAGACGGAGGCTAGAAAGTATCCTACGTACTTACCCCGTTTTTAATCTTTCAGAAACATTCTCATTTGGCCACTGTTCCTTTGAGTCTCCTCTTAAGGACAAGCAGAAGTCTGCTCCCAAGGCTGAAGTGTCCTCCCTAAGCAATGCAGGAAGAAACAATAATTACAGAAAACAGGAAACAGAAAAGGTGGAGGGGAAGATCAAAAAGTAAAGGGGGGGGGGGGGGGGGAGTAAAAACCCGGGAACTGGAAGAGATCCAAACCACCCCTGACAACACTCACTGCTCTCTTTGAGTATACATGATCTGGTGAACACTGGACAGTGACCTGGGACCACAGGATCTGTGGTCTGAACTGTATGACCATTGTCAAGTGTCAAACATAGTATAAACCGCGCAGTAAATGTGATAATAAGATGTATCATTTTACAATATTATTGCAATAAGATAATGTTACTTTAAGCAGTTATATTAATGCTATTAATTTGTATCACATCAATGCTTTACTATTACAAGTTAAATAGCTCTATAAAATTATTATATATGTCAAAGATCTTATGTATTGAAATAAAGCTTTTAAAAACCAGTCACATTGAATTAGAATGCAGCTTAGCTAAAAACAAGCACAGCAATACCTAAATAAAATACTACATTTAGCTTTAATAGATTTTATAAGTACTAATCTTTGATATAAGCATCTCCTTAAAGTAACTGTAGGTTTTAACATAACAAAAACAGAGGAAGAAACATGCAAGATGATGTTAACTTTTAATCCTTAAAAACACACACAAAAATAGCTGAAAACCTCATTTAGAACTTGAAGATGAGGGAAGGTAGACTGAGGAGGAAGTGTGTTCCTCATAAGGCAGCAATTTGTACTTCTCCAGCAGCCATTCACAGCACAAACATCTGCTAAACAATTCAAGAAATAACTTGTGGTGGTATACCCTCACTCATCTTTATTACGGAAAAATAAGCATCCAGCATGCTCGGTAAGAATAAAAGACGCGCATTGAAAGATTTTAGTACCTAAGGCACCTTCCTATAAAGAGCTGCTGTCTGACGCACAGCACTCCCTACAGAGAGAGCACTCGTGGCTCTAGCACCCTACAAGAGGAGGAATACTCCTCCACTTAAACTTTTGCAGTACTGTTGCCTAATGTCACCTTTATCAAGTAATGACAACACTGAGCAATTTTATTTTAGCTAGTGACAAACATTTGAAACCACCAGTTTCAGGGCACGTATTCTTCCTTTTTAAGTAAGTACTTCCCCACTTATCCCCCAGAACAGCCCAACCGACTACCAAGGTGCAAAGCAGTTATGTAGCACACACACAGATGCACACGCACACACGTGTACGTACCCTGTCCCTCTTCTTTATCCTCAAAGGAAAACTCCGTGGGCCTGGTAGAAACAAGGCGTCCAAAACCACATACCTTCTACCCAGAAACCAAGCTTCAGAACAATACGTTTCCAGCCAGAGGAATTACTGCTGATAGAATGGGGGAAAACAGTTTTTTCTCTTCTGCTTAATCCTCAAGCAGAATTTCTTTTACACCGAAGACAATGACCTTATAGTTCCACATAAAGTTTAAGTTAGCAGTGCTGGTATGGCACCAAGAGCATTGGTGCCAAAAGAAAGAATCATCTCTACCTCGGTCCCTTGTTCTTACCCCGTGCCATCCTCCCCTTGCACGGGCACAAGTGGGGCACAAGAATCACAATCTGGGTGAAGGAACTGATCTGGGTTATCGGTAACCTGACAGTATTTCACTGGCCCTTCTTCTGACGGCTTCCTTTAGGTTTCTGCAGCTTTCAGCGTAAATCCAACTCTGGCTTTAATAGATGCAAAGAGCTTTAGGAGCCCTCTCTCTCACCAGAGGCTTTATGTAAGCCTGAACTAGACATTTTATCTCTAAAAGTTAGCTTCCAGCTCATCTTCTTTATTCCTTTAACATTATTAACCCTAACCTGATGTTAATATTAATGTTACCAAGTAAGAGTCACACTTATTTGAAACTACTGCTCTGAGAGTGTGGGAAAAGAAACAGAACTTGAAAGATCCCTTTTGCCAAAAAAAAAAGTATTGTAGTTAGCTCGCAGACAGTAGAATAACGGCTATTGGTGTTCAGACCAGTGCTCTACGCTCTCTGTAACTACTCTTAAAGGCCTTGGGAAACATTCAAATTAAGTAATTAAATTTGAACCCCACAATTCTGAATTAGACTCTACCAATGCCAACAAAACAAGACGTGGGAAATTTGAACGCAGTGGCAATAGTGGCTCCTGATTTACTCTTCAGTGATGATGGCCTTCTGCACATAGTGCCACTGCAGCTGTGCTGCTGTTTGACATCTTGGTGAAAAAAAGGGGTTTTATGAAAGCCTAGCTAAAAGTACTATTTTAAATTTTCTTTTTAAGTGCATAAAGCTTTAATTAGCACTACTCAGCTGGAAAGCTTATAAATATTTGAATAGCAGTAAGATGTAGTTTACTTTTACATATATCTTAGCACAAATTGGGATCACATGTAATTATCAAAATGACAGTATCCTCTCTGAGGTTGTTTTAAGAGGATCACATTTCCTGATCAGTGTTGGGAATAACTAATTTTAATGAGAGCCACTGAACCTTTAATGTACTTCCTTTTTATTCTTTAAAAGGATTACTTATGTTCAGAGCTTCATTCATACTGGAATAGGCTGTGCCATGTCACTTTTTGTGACAAGTACTAGAGTTCTGTTTTATTCTGTGGTTCCAAAGATAACTGGCAGTGTTTAACTAAATATTAAATATGATTCCCCTGGAAGGTTTTAAACCTGAGTTTTGAGTGAGTGTATAATGTGAGAGTTGTTTTGACTATTTTATTTCAGATGTTCTACACCACCACTGAAAATGGTATTTAGCTGTTGAAGTTATAGGTTTGTCTTTAAATGCTACCAAGGTCAAAATGTTTTCCCGTGGGAAATGTTTTCCAGTGGAAAAACATTAGCTATAATTAAAAAATAGAAAATATTTTAACTTATCACAACGCAGCCTTTCTGATTTGCTGAAGTTTCTTACATACCAGATGTCATTTGGAAGAATTTTGGGCTGAGAAAAACTCCTTTGTGACTACATATGCACTAACTACATGGGTTATAGGGATTCCCTTAAAGATACTGCGTTATTCCCAGTTGCTGTTTTCTGATGATTCATAACCCATTACGAGTCGCTATAATTTAGTGTACCTTCAACTCCAGAGCCAGCCAACATTACTGCTGTGAACACCCCATTGGGGATCTCATGACGAAAAGAATTCAGGTGCTCCAGATTCTATTAATTTCATTCATAATTATTGGTGGATGAGATCCTCAACCTTGTCAGTCTGTTAATAGCTTCCTGGACGTTTCTCACTGTACTGTTTTGTACAGACTAATATTTAGTCCAGCATAAGCAAAAGTGTTTTAATTGATGCCTGATTTCAAGTAAAGGGGGATCGCCAGTTGCCAAAGATTTACTTCTGTAAGCGTGCTTATTTGGTGTAAGATACAGGGCAAAGTAAATGTGAACTAAACTTAGCAGAATTCCCTGTCACTCAAGAGGGTATTTTAACTGACATTACTATATTCCTGTTGTATGCCTTGGTATTGCTCTTATCAAGGTTTTGCATTTTGGTTGCATGAATTTCCTTGTGAAGGATACTTTTTTAATTTGCTTCAGATCCCATGGCAACTATGGCAACAACAGGACGAGCAGACAGGGTTTCCAGTTCAAACTAAGCACCAAACACAGCCTCAAATTTGTTATACATCTGGAAGGTAGACATTTGAAATAAATGCTTCATGCAGAGGGACTATATTCTACACAGGACAACTTCCAAATCCTACTGAGGTAACAAATCTGGTTTTTAAAGTATTCTTTACAAAAATGTGCAAGAAATACCAGACTGATCCAGCAGGAAATCACTGCACAAATGCTGAGATTTTTACATCATCGGTCTAAAGAAACTACTGTAACAATAAGTTCACTATAGACATTAACATAATTGCACATTACAGATACCTTCCCCTCCTGCTTTCTGTAACATCCTCACGTACCCAACATGGCAGTGAAAGTCAGTCAAGTTCAGTAACTGAAAACCTACCCCAAATGCTCGGTTAGATCAGAATTTCTGTATTTCTAAGTAATGATAACTGTTGAAATAAAAATAAACAGTTAGGAACTGTAAGCAACTTGATATATTAGAAGCCCTTCAAAATGGTAGGTAAATGCCATACTACAGGAGTTGCTCACATCTCTTGGATGAAGACAGTTGAATTTAGAATTAAAGTAATACTGAAGCACAAAGATGAGCCATTTACCCATTTTGGCAGCTGGTGCTTTGCTTTTGATTCCAGTAGCTCCATAAGACGTAGCTAAGCTTGCTATGCATTGTCTGTTTTTCCTTTTTTTTTTTGTTTGAAATGTATGTTTTCCTGTTGGGGGAAAGAGGAAAGGATTGGCATATGTGATATGCTGCAAGTTGTTGCCATCCTCCTGGGTTTAGGATGGAGGGTCTTGCACTGAGGAAGCATCTGTGCTGTGCTCTTAAGAGTGCAAGCTTTCTCGTTTGGTTTTAAACAGCATATTCCTCAATATTACTACTGGGTACAGTGTCCTGTGAGCCGTGTCCTGAGAGTTCAATACAAGTCCCAGTCTTGTAACGCTTACTTTGCTGTAACTTCTGGTGCTGTCACATACACGTATTTCCATTTATATTGCATCCATACCAATATTAGTACTTCAGTTACAAATCTCTACACCATGAAATATTATCGATTTAATTCCAGTCTGTTGGAAGCAGACCGTTTACATCAGTAGCTCCTATCTAGGCCTCCATTCCAAAACCACCACTTCCTACATGGTGCAGTCTGGAAAATAATTTACGATAGAGACACCAAATCCAGGGACGGAGCTCCTCCTTCCAGCAGGCGTGGGTTATACTATTAGCTGAAGAGCTGTCACTCTTCAGTGTGGCTCCCAATGCTTAAATGAGACTCTAGATCGCATTGGAATCTTATTCAAGATGGATTAATTTAAAAATTTTCCTGTTTGTTTAATTTCTGTCACGGTAACCATGGTGATAAGCTCTGCAGGAATTAACAGAATCATTTGAAATATATTAAATAGATAATGTCACCCAATATCCATTTTGGTGTGTGCCATTGTTCAGATATTAGCTTGGAATACCGTTAGTGTCGAGGTCCGACAGACTTCCGTAAATACTATTAAACTAATTGATCCATCTACTAGCAGTATCAGGAGACATTTGCTACCACTTAAAGTATAGCATTTCACTTTTTTGGACCAGTTCCAAAGTATAGCATTGCATATGGGCAAGTCCCATAGCTTTCTATTTATTTATTTAAGAGAAGAATTAAATCATAGAACTAGAGCGTTATCCACAGTTATTAGCAACGCGCTTCTGCTGAGAAGGTTTTAAGGATTTATTCGGCAGTATCAGTAGCAGTTCTATAGACTGCTTCTCCATTTTATGTTCTTTGCATTACTGTACAGTGTGGTTTGTTTTCATAATACTATTGTGCTATTTGCATTCACTTGAGTAGGTGACTATGTGGTGAATTTGAAATATAAAATTATTCAAGGAATGTATACATACCTTGCTATATTTGGAATGAAAAATGAGAAACAGAGTTTGCAAACAAGAAAATAAGTAAGCTAGCTATATCATAAACAGAATATAGGAAAAAACATTATTTAATCGCAGGCAGCAAGACATCATTATCTTGGAGTTAAGGTTGCTAAGCAACTTAACTGGTATAAAACCTACACAGCAAAAACGTTACTGTTAATGAACTATAAGTGTGGTAATGTCCAAAGTAACATAGATTAAACTGATTATATTATATTTCATATACTCCCTTATCTGTACAAGCCAGACAAGTCATAGCAAAAGTACATAATCTTATTCCCATTTTTCATTATATTAATTTTGTTGAACCATTTATCACTGTGCAATTATATGGTATAGAAAATATAGTCCTAAAGACAATGCATAATGGGTAGCAGAATAAATATCAAGCCAGGGCAGAATTTTTAAGACACATTTTCACTTACTACACATACTATGGAAAGTGTCTTACCTGAAGACCTCTTGTATGCTGCTCCTTATTTCATTCATAAAAATCCCGTAGCTGTAGAATTTCAAGACCTTTTAGGAATTATTTTTTTTTTTAGAGCTAAATCCTACTTTTCAATCCAGGTTCATCAGTTAATTAGTCTTAGAGGCATCAAAATCACTCTGGAAACTATTAGCAGAAAGACAAAACAAGTAGATTATAATAAATCCCCTTGAAACACTCTGTGGACATAGTGAATTTGTCCCAGTAATTACAAACGTCGTTCCATGTGTTTACTAAATAAGCACTTGATGTGAAGAGAGCTAAACACACTAAAATGATGACTAGAGAAGTTTATTTTAAATAAGAGCTACGTGATAAAGTAAGTCAGGATATGTGAATCACAGAACAGGAGTGGGAGAGAAAGGAGACTACACTAAAATTTAATTTTTTCCAGGAGAGGCAAAAACTGAAATCTTCCTCATTCCCATCAAAACAAAATCCTGCAGTTTCAGGAACTACCTCTTTGGCTTCCCTCAGCATTGCCCACACCCTTGCACATTAAGTCTGTGTGGTGTCCCCAGAGCGGGAATCTCACCACTTAGAGGCTATGGCCTTGAGCTCTCCTCAACGAGCAAGCTGCTAAGACAACCGTTACTTGTGCTGGAGCGGAGCTGGGTGGGCTGCAGCTGGACACAACCCTTTCTTGTACTGTGTGCTGCTCCTGCTTCTGTTCCTTACCTACAGACTGTATTCTAGGTTATTATCAGCCTTTATGAGAAAATAAGGCAAATTCAAGACCGTGTTATCTAATGAAGGTTGTATCTCAAGCAAAGAATTCCGAAGTTCAAACAACGGCACTTTCTTCAAAATTCAATTGCTTTACCTGATGAAATACAAAGATTTATTGGGTCCGTGTTCAGCTTATTGGGCACTCTATTCTGCAGTTCAGACTATGGGGATAAAAGTGTAATAAAAGTATGAATAAATGCATTTAAAGTTGATTTAGAACATAAGTTAAATGAATCTTATTTCCCTTATGGTTCCCTTTGAACCATCATGGCTGCAACAGTACTTACACTAACACTGTCTCTTAACTGTAGGGTTACGATTACTTTTAAACTACGAAATATGTAAGCCCTCAGATTATTTTTCCTGGATCCTTGTTGCCTCATACTTACCCCAAGGGCTTTTACTCTCGAGCATTTTTCCTCAGCTCGTCCACTGACCATAAAGCATCACAGCAAGACGGGGGGGGCAGGGAAGACATTAAACATCCAGTGAAAGATTTCTGCTGACTTCAGTAAACATTAGATCAAGCAAATAACCATGCATCAAACTATGTTTTGATTAACGGCTTCCAGTGGGAACATAGTTCATAAGCAAAGCTTACAGAAAGAAAACATCCATTCTTGTTTCTCTGAACTATCTTTTAGTGGATAAAGCATGGAGTTAGAGCACCTTAGCAGTGATCTTTTCTGTTGGTTACCAGCACGTGACTGTGAGCAGAAGAACTATTACACCAATTTCTCATATAGGAACCACAGAAGAGGTCGAATAACTAACTGTCCAGGGAGCATGGGCTGTCTTTATAAAACCTGGAACTGAATACAAGTCTTCTGCATCCCAGCTGAATGTCTAAGCGAACAGATTAGTCTTATCAACACAGGAACAGCTCTCTCTTTAATGAGTATCAACTGTCTGACCTCTTTAACCTATCCTCTTTAACCATGCAGCTTTGAATACCTAGTTTTGACCGTTGTGCCAGGTTGTGTCTTCAGGCAGTTTGAACTTCCAGGTTTCTTTGGCATGAGTCTACCCTTCATCGGATGACACCAATTTGAATGCCCATCTTTCTTCTTCTTTTACTCCTGTGCTCAAAAGGAAAGACTATCAATCTCTTGTGACATTACTCACTCAAACGTAGGAAGTTAGGTTAATTTGGACTAAGAACTTTCCGAACCCGTGAGTGGAAATCATTTGTGTTAATAGCTGTAGACTGTCCTCTGTGAATTTTTCTTCTTCTTCAGTACCATTTATAAACACTACTTATAACCAAGCTCATTGTTCCACCTTATTTAAGAGCTATTTAATATAATGGCTTTCCTGTTTCGCTCTCTATAAGCTCAGGGAAGGGAAGGAAGCCCATGAAAAGAAGGAAGAAAGAGAACCATCATTTTTATAGCTCTGCAGTAATGAATAGTTATTGCTACCTCTAGACTACTTAGGTAAATGACCCATCTAGTGATTACCACATCTCTGGAGCTGATTGAACCTGTGATCCCTGTGTGGTCTCCCCTCAAGGGCACCTGTTTAACTTCCAGGCAGAAGCAGTTATCTTTCTCTGATCAGAACCTGTTCCTTCTCTTCTTCAGCAGGGTATTGACCTGAAGCCTCCTTGTAAATCATGGTGATCGTTCTCCACTGTTCCGAGTGCAATTCAGCACCTGCAGAACTCTTCCCTCAGGATAACAGAAAAGCAGCTGATCACTGCCTCACTTTTGCAGAGCAAAATAACAAGTTTAGGACAAAAGCACTAGGGAAAAAGCAGATAAATGACTGTAAATGACTCATATACATGCTAATCAAACCAAGATTTGTATCAACTTTGCCCGCTCCTGGATTGAGCAAGAATTTATTTTCCAAAGCGAGGGCTCTCTCTCCACTCATTTTGCCTTTTTTTCTTCCTTCTTAAGAAGGAAGAAACACGTATTCGAGGCTGAACTGAATCCACCGAGTATCCTGGCAGGATCCCTGTTTGCTCTTCCCCATGAAGTTTGCATTTCAAAGGAGTGGGATACCATACCTGGCAGTTTGGTACCTACCCCGTGACTGCATCCCACTGCACGGGAGTTGATGCAAACTGCCTTAGATGGCATCAGGTGGAGAGAAGAGGCGGCACCTGTTGGCCCAGCACCATACGCCTCTTTCCTTTGTGCCTACAAGTCAGACCTGCTCATTCCACTTTCTGTGCGCCAGTTTTTTTGCCAGTAAAACAATTTCACTCACATACATATCATTTGATGCACCCCACAAACAGACACCTGGGGCAGCTGCCCCTCTTGGGTTCATCCTGCCAGAGCTCCGACACTGGGTGCCTTTTCCCACTTCGCTGTGACACTTCTTTGTCACACGTATTAGGGATTTGCATTAGCTTGTAACTTCAGTTTCTACAAGAAATCTGTCTTGTTCAGCCAGGAACGAGAAGGTTTGTATAATGGTAATTCTCTGTTCCTCAGCTGCTCCACGCTCCCATAGCATCTCACACAGCAAGGCTTCTTTTGAAACTTCTGCCTGGCAGCCCGCTCCAGTCTCCCGCAGAAAACCTGAAAAATACGTTTCTTTTCCTGTAATTCCTTTACGACATTTCCTGTAGTTTTACAGTAGACAAGATTAAAAAGAAACAAAATGCCATGACCAACAAGGAGTTCTGTACTGGGTAACAGTTTAAACTGCAATTGTACAGTAAAGGATTGTTAAGGTAGCCGTTTGTTACAGCTTTGCAAGAAACAGCGTGCCACATTGCAGTCATACTTAGATATTGTCGCTCTTAACTATGGAGCTTCCACTGCCTCGGTCAAAAGTCTCGCAAGTGCTTCAGTGTGTTTTTCCTTTATACTTAACTAACATTTCAGAGTTCAAGCTGTGGAATAGAAGTTCTGTTTCTTCCTTATTTAACATCCCAGCACCTTCTTTTAAACTGTACAGGTGTTTCGTTTTTTTTTTTTTTCCTCTGAACCTTCCCTCTTGTGCAGGATGGTGGGCTGCAAATGGTACATGAATTATGCACTCATCTTTCCCCTTCATCCATTTAAAAGGCTCTGAAGAACTGTTTCTTCCTTACAAAAAAATACATGATATACATAAAATGAAAATCAATTAAATAAAAATTTAAAAAATAATTTATCTCCGAGAATATTTTACACATGATACAGTACAATTTCCTTGGGTACCTGGAAGGAGCTTTGCTATAATATCTGCAGGAGCTGCTGTAGGTTTTTATCCTTCTAATCTCATAATCATCATTAATGTTTTTAATTCTAGATGGTAGCTACTGAAAAACTTGGAATACACAGCAAAAATTACATACCCCAGATTCCATATCAGTTTCCATTACAGGCTCGATTTCCCAGCCTTTATGATTATGTGATTACGTCCATTTCTGGGCCATTGCCACCAGTTTACCGGACTATGTCCAGTTCTCAGTAGCCTGCACTGGAAATAATGCCAATGTTTTTGAGATATCAAAAAAATTTTTATTCTAGACTCAATCCAAAACTTGAGGTTTTGAGGTGTTTTTTCGTTTGTTTTGTTGGGGTTTTTTTAAATGAAAAAGATGACTTACACAGAGGGGGATCTTGGATTTCACCACCAGCTGATTAACTCTTTTCCCATTCTTCATTAGAATTTCCAAAGCGTGCCTATGAAAGCTTTACTAAATCAAACGGGTATACTTCTTCCTGAAAAATGTTTGTGGTTTGAGTAGCTGACATATTCTAAGAAAAAAATTTGCAGAGTTTCCACCAGATACAGTTTGATGCATTTTGTGCCACCGTAGACTTGCATCTCAAATTTCAGCTGTGCACTAGTGCTTTAAGCCAAGAAATGAATCTGACTGTAGAACTTTGCAGCTTTAATGGCTTCACATTTGATTATACTTATACCCTATTAAGTCTTGCAAAGCATGAGAGAACTACGTTTAAGATTTCATAGAAATCAAGCTCAGCCAGCAGAGCCACAGCTCATGAGACCTGTACTGCTTCACTGATGTTATAAGCAAAATCTGCTCAGCCGTTTGAGTTACAAGTTCCCCAAATACTTTTTTCTTTACAAATGACTGTACCCTACATTAACTACAAAAGTAGGTGTTAAGTTTTATCACACAATTTAAAACCATACTATTGCAATTTATTTAACAGAGCTGACTAAGCTTCTTGTGGGAACTGGTGATGAGCTCCATTCTGCAAGTGGCAGGTGGGTAGAGATAAGAGCAATGTTGACCCTGATGTTGAAGTGTTAACTAGAAGTTTCCCTAATTCACAAGATTGTACTGTACTTGAAAAAAAAATGCAGCCATGTTGTACCTTAAGTCATATATTTTTACTTCTAACTTTGTTTCTAAAGTATAGAGAACTTCTTAAGAAATTGTATTTGTAATGGCTGAAGCCATATTTTACCATTTGAAGTTAATATAATCAATCTGAGTTTTCTTATATTATTCTGGTTTTGCAGAAGATAATTTTATCCTTAATGCATCATCAGTAGAACGTCAAGTTTACATGAGTGATAGTAAAATGAAAGTATCTTATTTTGCAAACCAGCAGTCTTGAAATAGTTCCATTAGCGTAGCAACAGTAAATACGGAGCTCGCAGAAACACCCTACATTTTGATAAATATGATCATTATTTCTCACTTCTTGTTGGCCTTGTATCTGCAGCCACATGAAGGGTAAACTATTGATAGTTTCCAGCGTAAGCCCTGGCGCCGACTCTTTTTCCAACTTTTAATTCTTACCTTTTGCCTCATAGAGGGCAAAACAGTGGAGGCTCTGTCTGCTTTTCTCATTCGTGGATCCAGCTCCTGTTGCGCCATTAGCAAAACAATCAGTATGATGATATGTTAGAGGCTTTTTGGTAGCTTTTCACATTTCACCAACATACTTGGGTACGTAGGACCAGGAGGCAGGCCAGTTATCCTGAATCATACTACAACAATAATAGTAGAGCCAAGGCATTACTTCTTAACAAAGAAACCTATCTATCTATCTTCCTCCATTCCCCCAAAACAACCCACTCTGTGCTGACTTGTTCAGGAATTTTGCCATTAGTAAGAAGTGATCTTACACAAAGATACTGTTCTTGTTTTTCTGAACCATCCAATAATTACTAAAAGGAGAAATGAAGAGCATTGAAAATACTTTCTTGTGCATGTTTATTCTGGTTACCTAACAAGTTTATGCACAGTTTCATTATGTTGAACATAAGCTGGCTGTTTTGATATCTTTGTTTTACTATATACTGCTATTTCATCTCAACTTTAGGTCTTACAGTTTATTAACAACTGCTGTTAGGTTAAAAAGTTTGAAGATCTTTTAAAAGATAAAAGTTTAAAAAGTTGAGCCTTTAACCACTAAGCTATGTGTTGGGTAACAGAGGGTTTGGGGGACAATCCTAAATATTTTTTTAAAATTGCTCGGGGGTGTGGGGCAAAAAGGGAGCGCTACGAAAGGAAACACTGGTTTGGGTGTTCATGTGGGTGTGTTTCAGCCCTCTGCTCCAGCAGCATTTCCTGAGTTTTGCTCAAAATAGTCACTGTCATACACAAAGAACCTTTAAGTGTTATTTTGTAAGTCGTTAGGGCCTGTGTTTTGGGCACAGGAAATAATAGAAACGAAGGATTCATTGGAAGGTATTAAGCCACTGGTTTCAACTGGATTCCATTCAGATACATGGATTCATTAGGCACTCAGGATACGAACTTCTTGGACACAGATAATGTGTTTGCACTACTACAGCAGCATGTTTTACACAAAAAGCCATGGGGTGTGCTAATTTTGCTCAAGAATGCACTTTCAAAGTAAATCTCCCGATTGTCCCCACTTACCTGCTTTGGTTCACGTTGTAGACCATTTTTGGTGTGCACTAACTAGACTAGTTTCAGATGAAACTAAATTGGAAATGCACTTCAAACAATTAACGGGCATTTAATTCACAGAATAAGACCTTAACTAGTCAGATGTAGCCCCCCCCCCCCCCCCAACACATACAGTGAGTACACTGAGCCTGCAACGCCGCCTGTTTGTTTCTGCAGATCCACATACACTGCTCCACACTATTTGCTAACACAGACACAGCCTTCAGAACTGAAAAGCTCACAGAAGAGCAGATTGCATTTTAAGACTTCTTGGGGTGGAAGCTAGTTCTTGTACTCGTTTTCACTGTGCCCAGAATAATGAGACTCCGATCTAGATCCTAAGAATTGCTAATACTGCAATAGTTATAAAACCTAGAAAAATGACAAAAAGAGAACCACCTGCAAATCTGGAATCCAAGTAGATTCTAGGTCTCCAACTAAAGGGGGACTGAGGCTGCCAGACAGAACGAAACTAAGAGAAAGTTCCTTCTCATTTCAGTGCTGTAGGAAAAGCAATTAAATCAGGAAGTGAGTCTCTTTTCTTTTTATTCCTACTGTCAGACGAGAAGATGGAACAACTTCTGACTTACTAGGTCAGCATAGTCCTCAAGGCTTTGCAAAATAACAAAGATGAAAGTACTTTCTCATGCCTAAGGCTTGCCCTCTCAAGAAGACATAAATATAAATCATACACACATAAATATATATTGATCACATTTTATACTTTGCTGAGCACTTTTGGAGATACTATCATCAGCTGGGCAGAGCAGGGAATGTATTTTAAGTGGTAATACTTACGAACACTAATGCATGTTTTCACAAAAAGTAATGCATCTTCCACATATACCAATTCACTGCAACAAGCATTTCAGATTGCTGGTTTGTATGGTTCTAGCAGAGTTAACCTGACCTTGTTCTTCAGAGAGAAGTCTTTTCAGCTGAAATATGTAACTGTTTTCATATGACCCCAAATTCAGCCACTTTCCACCTCCCACACTAAACTATGGCTATGTTGTCTTCATGGATCTCTATTGAGTGGGACTGCACGTGCAATAATCATTTTTTGCATGAAATTACAGACTAATTGTCTGTAATCAGGGAAACCCATTTTTGTGCATTTTAATACTTTTCAATCCATATAAAACAAAGCAAAAATGTACAATATATCAAGCTTGTTTCAGCTTTTGGGGGTGGGTGGGAAGACCGTTTTATTTTAAAGAAAGCTTTCTCCTGTTTCACAAAGACAGCCAAAATAGGGCATGCTAATGATACGGCATTTGGGAAAAGGCACGGCTAATGTGATAAATTGCCATAATTAAGGACTTCATAACGGCTAGGTCTAATGCAGGTAAATAAGAGTAGTATGATGCCCGCTCTTGGTTCTTTTCGAGAAAATGCTGTAGCTTGACTCAAGCACTGGTGACAGAATGGGCTCATTGCCACTACATCACCACCATGTAGGATGGAAAAAGGTACAAAAGAGTAAAGGGCAGAGTTGAGCAGAACAGGGCCAGCACGTATGCATAATGGGAATTGTTTTCTTATACGTGCAGTAGTAAACTAGCCTTCTGCTCACCTCTACTTACCCTCAGAGCTGGAAAACAGAATTTAGCTCTTAGAAACCATGTAATTAGTGACTCGGTTTGAAACCGGATAAATTAGAACGAGTGACAGTATTATCCAAAGAAATCTCTCTAGGATACAGATTGAGATAACTCATAACATACACTTAGTTTATACTTAAATCGTACCCGAACCAAACTCAGAGAAATGCTGCATATTTGCCTACGGAACTCCAAAGATGCAGGACCAGGTTACACTGAGCATTTTGGTTACATTGAGCTCAGTGGAGACCACTTAACTTATATCCCCCAACTTCAGGCATTAACAGGGGCACCTAGATCAGGAGCGTGGCTGCCTTGCACTGCCTCACGGTCAATAAAGGGAGAGAGGGGCTTTCAAGGGTGATGCAAGTCTTAGGTGCGGATCAAATCTCTAGAACAACTAATCCGTCTCCTATTTCTAGAGAGAGTCATAACTGAAGAGCCTTAGTTATGTGATTGATGTTAAATGGGTTGAATTTAGACTGGGGACTCTCCAAGTTCATATGAAAAAAGGTTTGGGTCCACAATGCTTGTCTTGATCAAATTTTAAAACATGGAAGAGAATTTTTATAAGTTATTCTCATAGATTGATTTGTCCCTAAGTAGCTAGTGGAAACAGAAATGTTATTTTGTTATCAAATAAAACAGATACTTACCGAATTAATACATAAGCTCCTACTAGATTTACATTTTTTCCTCTGTTCCCTGAGCTCTACTAATATTTAAGTTTGCTAGTGTCCAGATAACCCATGTCCAACAGAAATCTTTGAAGGAAGTCATTATTACCCAGAGACTGAAAGGATAAAATAGGCAAAGAAAGAATTCTCTTTACATAGAATTCAAGTGGGGAAGAACAGAGCACATTTCATCTGTGGTATTTCTGACTTTATCACATCTGTAAGGAGAAGATGTACTTTTTATATTGACCAGATGCTTCTGGAAAAAAACATCAGTGTCAGAGCAGTGCTTCTGTCTTTAAGAAGTTCAGAGTTGCAGCTGAAAAGGTGTCATTTCTTATGTTTTTAGTATAATATTGCAATATAACATTTGATCTGCACTTAATTACGAGAGGAAACCATGTAATCCACTTAATGAGACAGAGTTAAATATAGCAGAAAGGGGTACTATAATATATAATGAATTTTGGCAGCTGCTTATATTTAGGGAAATAATAAATTCTATCCAAGAAGTTGAAGAATTGAAAGAGGAAGCAAATTCTCACTGTATGCCTGAAGTCTGAAGGGCTATTCACCAGGCTATTAACAATTTTCAGAGCCAATAGCTCAAGATCTCATTAAGCCACAGAATAGATTATGCGTATTAAAACACTAAGGTCTGGCTGATTGCTCAGATGTGCTGCAGAAGTGTAAAATCTCACTTAGTTCTACTGCTAGTTTTCTGTCCAGCTTTACCAAAGTGCTTTTGAACTGGGAAGCTGCTCTAAGAACTTCTGTACTGCTACTTTCTTTCCCAAATTGGTGAAATCTATCCACATTTGGTTTGGTACTGTGAACTGCAGTTATTCTATCATCAAAGGATTTATTCTTGCATCAGTTCACAAAATAAGATGTACTATAAAGCCCTAAGCATATTAAAAATGATGGACAGATAGTAGGTTTTCACATCCTCAGGTTGTACAACCATACTACTCATTTACATAATCATTGTACATGAATATTCTTTGCATCAAAAATTATCTACCATGTACAGTCTGTATACCTACAATCAGTAACGCTGTAAGAAAAAAAGTTGTCTTGAGCTAAATGAATGTCTTCCAGAAAAAAATGTCATCTTGTTCCCTCAAAAAATTGAAGGAAATTAAGCATAAAAATTGAGGGAAACGGGTAAAAAGATGTTCCTTGTTAAATATACAGTACTTAGTTCAATTAAATACTATTTCAAGAATAAGCAGTTCTAAAAACATTTACTTGATTCTTCATCCAAGTGTGTTAAAATATAATTTGATCACCATCCACTCTTGGAGAAGTTTTGACTCTGAAGGGCTACAGTCTAACATAGCAATGCATAATCAAGTCAACAGCTGGAAGCTCAAGATTTAAGGCTGAAGGTAAGGCTCACCTTTTTAAAAAGTGAAAATAATTAACCATTGCAAGTAAGGTCTGTAGTAGGTTCTCTGGCATTTGAGCTCTCAGATCAGGATGAAATGTTTTTTGGGTCCTTCACTGAAGTCATTCAGGCTTCTTTGCTATTATGAATGATGCCACGAAGACGGAGAGCAAGCCCCCGAAGTAGTCAAGACCCTAGGCACAAAAAGCTTTACCAATCAACGTGAAAAACTCCGAGATACTTCCAAGCAAACAGGACTCCACTGGAGCCTTTGAAAACTAATGGACAGTATCATGTGAAGCTGCCAACATGAAGCAAACAGATATCCCCAAGTACTTCCTCACCTGTATCCTTAAATCATTCCGTAATAATAACTCCTACTGCTGGACTTAACTTTTCTTTCTAGGTAGTACAATATTTACTCTGAAAACAGAAACATGCCTTCTCGTCTGCCCATTAAAAACAGTCAATTTTGCTGTTGATGGCTTCTCAAGAGATTTCATCGCTGTGTGTGTTCTCACCTTTGTCTAATAATTTGTATGACATCTTTCCTCATTTTTATTCACTTATTAGCAAAGCAAGAAATTAACGGGGGGCAGGGGGAGAAAAGAAGATAACCTTTCAGACCAATGGGATGGAAAAAGCATAACGTAAGAAGGCAAGAAGAGACAGACTTGCTAGGTCTCATAGCAGTTGCCATGGCACTGCATCTGACTTCTTGTCTACGATGGCTGCAGACGTACTCTCTCTCAGGCAGGCAGAAGCAGCCACAGGAGTCACTTTTCATCCTCTCTGGGAGAGGAAATTTATTTTCCCCTCACCTCTTGGGCATTAAAACTCAACCTTGTTCACAGTGCCGAGAAATAATGAGCTTACCCTCAACTTCACATACAGTAGAGTCAGCCTACACCACTCTCCACACTGACTCTTCTCTCATTTTCAGCTTCTCATCTTCACTACGAACCTGTTCCGGTGAACCTCTCTCCAAAACTTTTTCAGCGTTTTGTGCAGTGAAGTAATTCCTGTTCCTCCACTAGTTCTAAACCTTTTGATTCTACAGCATACTTGTCTCTTTCCTTCACTGAAATTTGACTTACCCAAGCGACCAGGAAGACACTGACGAAGTCCAAATCTTTTCTTCATAATTTTTTTTTTATTCTTTTTGATGCATCTATCAATCTATATAATGTCAAAAAAGGAAGAAGTAGTAACTCCTCCTCCTCCAACTTAATCTCATTGAATAAGCTGATAAAAGACAAATTTCCTTTTCCTGCAGCCTTAAGGGGAGCTCTTTCAGTGCACTTTGTCTCTTTCACCTAAATGACATCACCCATTCTCAGTATTTCCAAAAGTCATTTTTGCCTTTGAGTGATCTAAATCTCTGCTGGCTGTACTCCCAGCTCCCATTTTTAGCAGTAGAATCGAAGGTGTGCCTTGTCACCTCCAGCTAACTAACAAAAAAGAAGTTTCAAGTCTGTTAGATCTCTTTCCCTTCTGTCAAACTTTTCTTTTCTTCCATCATCAGAACACTCAAACCTATTTCTCCTTTAGCTACAGCTTCGCTAAACCCTATCTGCTTTCCTTTCACGTTGTTCTCTAAATCTGTTTTCCTCTCTCTCTGATCCTGAAACCATAGTAGATACTTTTGACATTACCCCTTTTCCTGCTTGTCACCCTGCGTTCTTTGGTTTATTGGGAATACGGCTGCTAACCACCCCCCGCCCTTGGCACCTCGTTTTGTCACTCCTTTATCTTTCACATCACATTCAGGCTTTTCATTTTTTTCAGCTTCAGAACTCTCCGACTCTTACCTAAAACTGACATCTTGGGCTTTAGTTTAGCCTATGGTGCCATCTGAGTTCTCCACTCCAAATGCCCTGCTTCTGAGTCCTTTTCATAGCGTTCTCTGTCAGTACTTTGACACCTTTATCCAATACTGTTCTTCTGTTTGGAATAACCTCTACAGATTTTACATTAAGAATTTTTTCTTTCTTCTTCTTTCTCTCCTATTGATTATAAATCATAGGACTCATCATAAAAGTGTCATTCTTCATGTATCTTCATTTTAACACCAGATAAAAAGAAAACTTTGATAAATTCTGCAGAAAAATATAGTTTAAAACTTTTTTTTCTCAGAAATACTTTCTAAATTTGAAATCAGCAATTATCACTCCTACATTTGCAGAACAGATTATATTACAGCTAATCACAGCAGCACTCAATCCACATTCAGTTTGGTATGTATCAATGAACATGGTTTAGGTCCTTCCATGAGTAACATGGGACCAGGGTGAAGCTGAACATATATAAAATTAACTAGGAAACAAGCAGTAATTGATAATTTGAATTTTTACAGCTGATTTATTATTACAATTTAAGAGGCTTGGCGAGGCACAATCTCCCATACGAGGGAAAATAAAAAAGGGAGGATGAAGTGGCTACGTGTCATAAGGAAAGTCAGTTGTATCAAAGTCTTTTGGCTCTTTGGTTCTCCCATACTCCATGGACTATCCTCTCCCTTTGACAATTCTCACTTAGCATTTCCCTAAGTAATGAGGTAATCGCTGTAGAGTCAGTATTAAATAAATTGAGCCAAAAGGATGGTTTCAGAGTAACCCCTGTACCATCAACTAAGTAAAATCTAGCATAGCTGCCTTCCTTTGGGGAACGTGGGGAAAATGGACATATCTTTAGTGTGTCTCAACCATCTGTCCCCTCAAACTTTTACATTAGTCCACTTCCAAGACCTATTTGCAAGGGCAGAGAAGTCACTTTAAAACAGAACTGTAAACCCAGAAAATTTGAACTCAGAGTTGTGCTCTGGATACATTTATAGTATTCTGGCTCTACCTACCTGTCGTGGTTTAATCTCAGTCGGCAACTAAGCACCACGCAGCCGCTCGCTCACTCCCCCCCACCCGGTGGGATGGGGGAGAGAATTGGAAGAGCACAAGTTAGAAAAAGTCATGGGTTGAGATAAAAACAGTTTAATAATTGAAATAAAATGATAATAATAATATGATAATAATAATAATACACAAAACAAGTGATGCACAGTACAATTGCTCACCACCCACTGACCAATGCCCAGCCAGTCCCCGAGCAGCGGCCCCCCCGGCCAGCTTTCCCCAGTTTATGTACTGAGCATGACGTCACATGGTCTGGAATGTCCCTTTGGCCAGTTTGGGTCAGCTGTCCTGGCTGTGCCCCCTCCCAGTTTCTTGTGCACCTCCAGCCTTCTCAGTCAGTAGAGCATGGAAAGCTGAAAAGTCCTTGGCTAGTGTAAGCATTACCTAGCAACAACTAAAACATCGGTGCGTTATCAACTTTGTTCTCATCCTAAATCCAAAACACTGTACCAGCTACTAGAAAGGAAATTAACTCTATCCCTGCCGAAACCAGGACACTACCATTCAGTGATGAAAGGGAATTTTCTGACTCCTTACTCCGGTTAGCCTTGTGGAGCTAATGTAACTGATAAATGGAGTGGGATTCCATCCACTTTCAGTTTTTTCCCCCCAAGTTTTAAGTAGTTACGCATGCGCAACCCCATGAAAGCAATAGTTTCCCTGGCATAGCTGCCAACATTACTAGTTTAATAATACTTTTTATATTTTGGTAAATAACAAGAGGAGGAAGCAAAAATGCTATCTTGAGCCACGTCCCAAAATGAAGGCTTTGCCCTCGGAAGTCGCTCTACTTTCAAACTGAATACACAACTATAACAAATATGCTGCTCTGGACAGCTACTTTCATTCCGTTTGGGCAGGGGGGAGGGGAAGACAGCAGAAACTTTCCGGCCACTTTGAAAGCTTCGCACTTGAGGGCCTGAGCAACAAGGGGCAAAAAGAAACTGTGAGTCAGATTCATTGTTCAGTTCTTTGTGGCTGCTCCTCTTCCTTTGCGGAGGCGCACTCATCAGGAGCCTGCTGCCTTGAAGTGGAACTTCCAGCCCTGTAACTATCTAGGACCGCTTAGAACAATGACATTATTTATATACTGGCCATAAATGCCACCTTCGCTGTTTGTAGCTATACCCTTTATTCCCTTTCAGAGTAGCATATGGTAATAATTACCAACTTGAAAAAACAGTAACAAATTCATTCAGCAAAGGAAAACACAGATTGCGATAACGCCTGTAATCTGGAGGTCAAAGTTCCAGACCTGCTCCAGCCAGACTTGTGTGACCTACTGTCAGATTTTACATGCAGCTGTGCAACTAATTTCTGCAGAATTAATAAAAAAACCCTGAGCTCCAGCCAGCTACAAGGCTTATTTCCGTGTCTAATCACATTCCAGTTCTGTAGCCACACATCTTCAGTTTTTACCTTTTTTCTTGTCATTATCCATTCATTTTTGAATTAAAAAAAAAACAACACACCAGAGATCACAGTTGTGTTACCAGTTCGGGAATTTCTGGTTTGTTGTTAGTTCTGGCTGTTGCAGAAAGTACTGAAAAACATTTATGGACTTACATTTTTCAGTGAATTTGCTTTAGTCATACTGGGGCACTTCTTGCATTTACTTTCCATGAGTGCTCAAACGATTGAGTTTTCCTGACATAAATGCCTGTGGAGAGGGAATGAACGTCAAAGTCTTAAGCCAAAGCATTTGTGGCAACCAAACTTATCATTCAATCCAGAAATGACGTGCACTCTTTCATTTAATAAATGGAAAGAAACACACCATTGTGATTTATGATTGAGTACCTCTAAGCAACACAGCTTGAAAAACTAGCAGAGAGTTGCCTACAGTATATGAAGGGGAAGGCAGGGCATGAAAAGGTGAAATGGAAAAACACATATGGAAATCTAAATTATTAAATAAGGTTAAAGAAAAATACGATTTTTTACTTGTTTTAATCTTGAGTTAGTAATACCTTTAAGTCTTTGTCATTAGTTTGGAACATGAACTTCGATATACAAGTTGTGAGCCATCTTTCTTTCCTTAGTTTCCTTCTCTTGCCTTTGCTATTCTAGCTCTTGGTA